>NW_006922281.1:750383-752824 GCF_000298275.1 Orycteropus afer afer | reverse complement strand
GAGGCAGCATGTCTGGCCTTGCAGTAATAGGCCTTGGGTTACTGCTGGTAATCCTGCCTTCCCCTTGTAGGGTTAGAGGAGGTCAGAACATGTGGCCTCCTTGTCGTTTTTGCAGTGTGTAAGTCCTATCAAGTAGCAAATACAAGAGGACAGTACCCTGCTTACTTAGATAACATCCAAACAAACCAATGAACACAAAAATCATGGGCAAGTCACTCCAACATACAACCACCAATTAAATATAAACACAAAAACATTGCAATGCCTTGGACACAACAGAGCATCACAATCTACACAAAGAAGCAAGATAAAGCAGGAGAAACAAGGAATCAGGATACAGACCCAAAATACATCCCTGAGGAAGAGGCAACATCGGAACTCCCTGATAAGGAATTCAAAATAATTATATTTAGGTACCTTCAATGGACTGAGATACAGATTAAGGGAAACACTGACAAACTTGAGGATAACAGAGAGAAAATCCTAGAACAATTTCAAAAGATGACACAAGAACAAAATGACAAAATAACAGAAAAACTAGAAATGATACAAAATCTACACATAGAAACCCAGAAGAGTCATACCAAATTTTCAGAAATAGATAACACATTGAATGGGCAAAGGAGTAGAACTGAACCAAGGGAAGACAGAATTAGTGAGACTGAAGACAAATACCTCAATACTTCTTTGGAAAGAGATCAATCTGAAAAAGGATCAAAACAAAATGAAGAAACCCTAAAGTTTATGTGGGATACCATCAAAAGAAATAATCTATATGTAATTGGAATTCCAGAACAGGAAGAGACAAAACCACAGAGAAAACTGTAAAAGATTTGTTGGAAGAAAATTTTCCCTGGTATGATGAAAGATGAAAATATGTCCATTCAGGAAGTCCAACAAACACCAAACAGAATAGATCGCAAAAGAAAATCACCAAGACATATCATCATTAAACTCACCAAAATCAAAGACAAAGAATACTGAAAGCAGCACAGGAAAAACGAAAAGTCACCTACAAGGTGAAAGCAATAAGACTAAGCTTGGATTTCTCAGCAGAAACTATGCAGGCAAAAAGACTATGGAATGGTACATATAAAACCCTGAAAGATTAAAAAAAAAAAAATCCATCCAAGAATTATATACTCAGCAAAAGTGTCCCTTAAATATGATGGTGAAATTAGGACATCTCCAGATAAGCAGAAATTAAAACCAGACCAACCTTACAAAAGATGCTAAAGGGAATTCTTTGGACAGAGAAAGAACAACAGCAAATAACAACCGACCATTAACACACATGACAGCATAACCCAGAAACCAATCCAGATATGGGAATATCCAAAGTAAATAAGCCTACAAGATTGTAAACAGGGAACCAGAGACGGCAATTGACAAATGAGGACAATTGCACACCAAAAAGAGGAAAAAAATCGTGCAGTTACAGAACTTTTAAATGGCAGGGAAGTCAAGACAACTGCAGGATAAATGGACTGTACTAAGCTTGGGGAGAAAATTATAAATCACAGGGTAATCACAAAGAAAAATTATAAACCTTCACATCAAAATAAAAAAGACCAGCACAAATATTTAGCAAATACTGAAACAACAGTAATGAAGGAAATGATAACATGATTCATACACATAATGAGCTCAGCACAGAAAAGTATATGGAACAAAGAAATCAGTGACAACAGGAAAAAGCACATAACAAAATGATAGCAACCAATTCATATTTGTCGATAATTACACTGAATGTCAATGGATTAAATGTGCCATTCAAGAGACAGACAGTTGTAGACTGGATAAGAAAACATAACCCATCAATGTGCTATCTACAAGAGACATGCCTTAGAGAAAAAGACAAAAATAGACTAAAAATCAAAGGTTGGAAAAGGATACATCAAGCACATGTTGTTGTTGTTGTTGTTAGGTGCCATCGTTTCTGACTCGTAGCAACCCCATGCACAGCAGAACGAAACACTGCCCGATCCTGCATCAGCTCCACGATCCCTGCTGTACTTGAGCCCATCATTGCAGCCACCATGTCAATCCATCTCGTTGAAGGCCTTCCCTCTTTTGTCGACCCTCCACCCTACCAAGCATGATATCCTTCTCCAGGGAACAGTCCCTTCTGACAACATGACCAAAATAGGTGAGGCGAAGTCTGGCCATTCTCGCTTCCAAGGAGCATTTCAGGTGCACTTCCTCCAGAACAGATCTTTTAGTTCTTTTAGCAGTCCATGGTACTTTCAGCATTCTTTGCCAGCACCACAACTCAAAAGCATCAACTCTTCTTCCTTATTCATTGTTCATTGTCCAGTTCTCAGATGCATATGAGGCGACTGGAAATATCATGGCTTGTGTCAGGCGCACCTTAGTCCTCATCCTTGCTCCTCACACTTGAAACAGTTCCTTCACGGTTGACTTTCCCAATGCTACACATC
>NW_006922281.1:742754-744899 GCF_000298275.1 Orycteropus afer afer | reverse complement strand
ATCCTTTTCTATGTTTTGGAATACTTTGAGTAGGATCGGTATCACTTCTTCTCTGAATGTTTTATAGAATTCTCCAGTGAAACCATCTGGCCTGGCCAATTCTTTGAAAAGTGAATGGCCTCTTCCTTCTTCCTAGTCTGTCTCAGTCTGTAAGCTGGGCTGATACCTGTGCACCATGTGCATCCTGCTAGATTTGAAACACCAGTGGCTCAGCCTCAAAACTCACACCAACACGTCACCATGGTAGAACAAACCAACAGACAAGTTTGTCTCCCTGTTGGAAACCTCTCGTACCACCTTTACCTGGGTCCCTGCAGCTGACTGCTCCTCTGTCCAGGTTCCTGGCTTTTAATCCCCTTTCTCCTGCTCTCCCATCCTGCTTATTTGGGCATGCCTGTGTTCTCTCTCCTCACCTGGGTCCCTGCAGCTGACTGCTCCTCTGTCCGGGTTCCTGACTTTTAATCCTCTTTCTCCTGCACTCCCATCCTGCTTATTTGGGCATGCCTGTGTTCTCCCTCCTCACCTGGATCCCTGCACCTGACTGCTCCTCTGTCTGGGTTCCTGACTTTTAATCCTCTTTCTCCTGCTCTCCTGCTGCTTTGGGCATGCTGAGTTTCCTCTCCTCACCTGGATCCCTGCGGCTGACTGCTCCTCTGTCCAAGTTCCTGGCTTTTAATCCCCTTTCTCCCACTCTCCTGCCCTGTTGCTTTGGGTGTGCCTGGGTTCTCTCTCCTCACCTGGATCCCTGCAGCTGACTGCTCCTCTCTCTGAGTTCCTGGCTTTTAATCCCCTTCCTCCCACTCTCTTGTCCTGCTGCTTTGGGCATGCCTGGATTCTCTCTCCTCACCTGGATCCCAAGCACATGGTAACCATAAAAGAGCAGGAGTGGCAATATTAATTTCTGATAAAACTGACTTTAAGACAAAAACCACCATAAGAGACAAGGAAGGACATTATATAATGATTAAAGGATTGCTTGAAGAACAGGACATAACAATAACATCTATTCAACCAATGAAAGTGCCTCAAAATACATAAACCAGACTCTAACAGAATTGGAAAGACAACTAGATGACTGCACAGTCATAGTAGGAGACTTTAAGATGCCACTTTCCATCACAGATAGAACTGGAAAGAAACTCAACAAAGACACAGAGGAAATAAACAATCCACCAACTTGACCTTATAGACAGCTACAGAGCACTTCACCTAACAACAGCACAGTATACATTCTTTTCCAGTGCACACAGAACATTTTCCAGAATAGACCATATGTTATGCCACAAAGCAAGCCTCAATAAATTTAAAAACCTTGAAATACTGCTAACCATCTTCTCAGATCACAATGCTGTAAAATTAGAAATCAACAATAGGAAGATCAACAGAAAAAGACAAACACGTGGAAACTGAGTAACACCCTCCTTGAAAATGACTGGGTAATAGAAGAAATAAAAAGTGAAATAAAAAAATTCATTAAATCAAACAAAAATGAAAACACAACATACTAAAATCTTTGGGACTCAGCAAAAGCAGTGATCAGAGGTCAATTTAAACCAATAAATGCATACATCAAAAAAGAAAGAGCCAAAATCAACATCTTAATCCAGCATCTCCAACAATTAGAAAAAGAGCAGCAAAAATGCCTTCAGTCACCAGTAGAAAAGAAATAATAAAGATTTGAGCAGAAACCAATGAAACAGAAAATAGAAAAAATCAACAAGACTAGAAGTTGGTTTTTTGAAAAGATTAATAAAATTGACAAACCACTGGAAAATTTAACAAAGAAAAAGAGGGAGAGAATACAAATATCATGAATAAGAAATGAATTGGGTGACACCACAACAAAACCAACAGAAATTAAAAGGATAATATCAGGATACTATGAAGAACTATACTCAAACAAATTTGAAAACCTAGAAGAAATGGACAAATTTCTAGAAATATACTGCTTAACTAAACAAACAGGTTGAGGTAGAAAATGTAAACAGGCCCATAACAAAAGAAGAAATTGAACAGGTTATTAAATATAGATAGATAGATAGATAGATAGATAGATAGATAGATATAGATATAGATATATAGGTATAGATATATAGATATATAGATATACACCACCACCAACAACAAAAAAAAGCCCTGGCCCAG
>NW_006922281.1:739974-741579 GCF_000298275.1 Orycteropus afer afer | reverse complement strand
TCAGGGCTGACTTGACGGCACATAACAACAACAACAACCCCCAAAATTAAATACTTGTGAATAAATCTCACTAGGGACACAGAAGACCTGTACAAAGAAAACTACAAATCATTGCTCCAAGAAACCATCAGAGATCTACCTAAATGAAGGAACATACTGTGTTTATGGATAGGAAGATTGAACACCGTCAAAATGTCAATACTGCCCAAAGCAAGCTATACATTCAATGCAATCCCAATCCAGATCCCATCAGCATTTTTTAAGGATATGGAAAAACAAATCACTAATTTTATATGGAAAGGAAACAGAAACTCAAATAAGTAAAGCATTGTTGAAGAACAACAACAAAGTAAGGGGTCTCACACTCCTGGATCTTACAGCCACAGTAGTCAAAACAGCCTGGTACTGGTACAACTATGAACACATAGACCAGTTGAACAGAATTGAGAACCCAGAAATAGATCCATTAACTTATGCTCAGCTGATTTTTGACAAAGGGCTGACATCCATTAAATGGGGGAAGAGACAGTCTCTTTAACAAATGGTGCTGGCAAAACTGGATATCTCTTTGCAGAACAATGAAACCTGATCTGTACCTCATACCATAAACAGAAACTAATGAGATGGGTCAAAGAGTTAAATGTGAAACCTAAACCTACAAAGTTCCTCAAGGAAAAAATAGGGGAAATTTTAGGGGCCCTAATTTATGGCATATCAAGCACAACCCAAAATGTACCAACAGCAGAAGAGAAAGTAAAATTAAATTTTTATGTGCTTCAAAAGACCTCTCCCAAAGAGTAAAAAGATAACCTACAGATCGGGAACAAATATTCAGCAATGATATATCTGGCAAAGGATTTATCTCTAAAATTTATAGAAAACTCTAGCACCCCAACAACAAAAGGATTAACAATCCAATTTAAAAATGGGCAGAGGATATGAATAAACACTTCACCAAAGAGGATATTCAGGTGGCCAGCAAATACATGAAGAAATGCTCACAATCAGAGATGCAAGTCAGAAAAACAATGACATACCATCTCACCCCAGCACTAATGGCAAAGTTCAACAAGACAGAAAATAACAAATGCTGGCAAGGATGTGGAGAGATTGGGACTCTCATACACTGCTGGTGGGACTGTCAAATAATACAACCACTGTGGAAAGCAGTATGGTGATTCCTTAAAAAGCTGGAATTAGAAATACCATTTGACCCAGCAATCCCATTACTAGGTTGGCCAATCTACGTCTGTAGTGATTCCACCTCAGAAACCCAATCAGGGGCTGATATGATTTGGATCTGACTCCATGGCAGTGAGTCTTTTTGTTTGTTTGTTTGTTTTTATCCTAAAGAAGTGAGAACCAGGACAACAGATATATGCACAGCCATGTTCATCGCAGCACTATTTACAATAGCAAAAAGATGGAAAGAGAAGGGATAACCAAACTGTGATACATACACATAATGAAATACTATGCAACACTAAAGAATAATGCAGAATCTGGAAAACACTCCATAATGTGGTTGAACTTGGAGGACATTATGCTGAGTGAAATAGGTCACTCAGAGAAGGACAAATATAGTTGTTGTTGTTGTTGTTTGCC
>NW_006922281.1:732309-738314 GCF_000298275.1 Orycteropus afer afer | reverse complement strand
ATATATTTTATCATCCAAGGAATGAAATTGTAATACTTGGTACAACATGGATAATTCTTGAAAATATTATGCTGAATAAGCCAGACACAAAAGCATAAATATTGTATGGTTCCACTTGTATGAAATAACTAGAACAGGCAGGTTTACATGGTTTGAAAGTAGATTAGAGATTACCAAGAGCTGGGGGGCAGGGAAAATGGATAGTAGTGAATGTAATTAATGCCACCAAACTGTACATTTAAAATGACTAAAATTCCAATTTTATGTTATATATTTTACCAAAATAAAATAGAAAATTTACAAAGCCGAGTTGTGGGGAAAAAAATCAAATGGACAAATGGCTTGGCAATTTCAATAATATAAAGGTTGTACTTAGTTGCTGTTGATTCTGATTCATGGTAATATGTGTCAGGGTAGAACTGTGCTCCCCAGGATTTTCAAGGTTGTGATGTTTCAGAAACATATTACGAGGCCTGCCTTCTGAGGCACCTCTGGCAGGTTTGAACTGCCAACCTTTTGGCTCTTATTAGAGTGCTTACTATTTGCACCACCTAGGGAGGTATGAGGTGTCTATCTGTTAACAGACTTACAAGACAACCTAATAAAATCCATAGGAATACATTTTGTATCATGACTGCTATCAATCTACCTTAAAGAAAGAACATATATTTGAAACAATTGATAGAATTCAGCATTGACAGCATATTCAATGTTTTAATTTTGCAACAAAACTATCAGGGTTATCAATGAGTTGTTACAATTTAGAAATACATTCTGAAGAGGTTATGCATTAAATGACATAGTATCTGGGATTTTAAGTAAAATAAATGAAACAAGAATAGGCATAAAATAATGATGGAAGCATGGATAGGGGTTCATGGGCTCCATGACATTATTTCCCATTTTCATGTATTTGAAAACAGTCACTATAAAAGCTAAAATAAGTCCTTCTATCAGTAATTTTCTATGTTGAGAAGGATGACTAATAGAGGGCAGGAGAAAAGGAAACTTTTGGTTTTAGGCATGTACCTTGTATCAAAACATCAAAATGTACACTGAAGTGTGTGTAGTTTAAGTCAATTACACCTTAACTAAACTTTTTGGAAAACAAGTATACAAAACTTGTCATTTCCTAATCATCTTACTGTGTTTTATTATCTACCTACCACTTGTTGGTCAGCTTGTCATGCTGTGGTGGATTGCATGTTGCTGTGAGGCTGGAAGCTACTATTATCTACATTCTTGAGGTGGTGTGTGTGCTACTGGCAGCTCGTCCCAACTCCATGTTCAATGACATTGTGTTGGAAAGGGAATTTGGCTATAGTGGGAATATTTACACCACAGAAACTGGCAAATACTAAAAAGCTAGGCTTGATTTATTATTGACTGTGTAGACTTAAGAAAGGGATGGAGAACATATTATGAAGATTAAACTTTAAAATGCATGGTCTATGTGTCCTTTACATGACACTCACATAAAAAGATTGAGTGAAAACATATTGAAATATTATTCAAGCACCTGAAAGCAATTATTCCAAAAATCCCAGTATGTCATTGTTTTATCATCTTATTTGTTAATGAAAAGGGAAAAAGCCAAATTTCATTAAAGAAAAAGGCAAAAGATATGAAGTACTCTTTCACCAACCAAGACATACAGGTAGCTGCAGTGCAGTGAATTACTTGGTATGGCTTTTCTAGCTGTTCTTTTTAACTCCCACCAGATTACTGGGTGGGACCATGTAAATAAGGTGTGTAGGACTCTGATGTTGGGATTGGTTAGTTTTGTCACTCTGCCAGGCTTAAAATGAGCCTTCCTAGAGGCAGAAAGGGCGATTTTACTGCCATCAAGGGGGAAGAGTTGGAGGTCAAGTGGAGTATGTTGCTGTATCCGGGATCCCTGCAATGGACATCCTTGGCAGAGATAACCTGGCAGAGACCTGGCTGAGAAACTAAGAGGCACAAGACACAGAAGCAGGCTTGTCGGCCCAAGGAGCAAGAAAGCTGAGTGCCCTTGGGCAGGAGCCTTGCTGGCGGAGTGGGGTGCACATAGGTGTACCTATTGGCAGAGCTAAAAGAATTTTGTAATATTTGCCCGAGCAGGGCAGAGGCCAGGCCGAGGCCAAGCGCCAGAGAGGTGTGTCTGAGGACATAGCAGACAAGAGACTGTAGTGATTGAAGAATTGTATCCTGAGCGTTCTTTATCCTGAATTGTAGCCTATTACTTCTCTAGTAAACCCCCATAATCATGAGTATTGTCTGTGAGTTCTGGGTGGCCATTTCAACAAATTATTAAACACAGCAGAGAAGTAGTGAGCGCCATGGGAGGGACAGTTGGTGTCAGAATTAGGGGAAAAAAAAAAAAAAAAAGTTGGAGGGTGGCAAAAAGGGGCGGGGCCATGCCCGACCTCATAGGAATAAGCCTTGGGCTGTTGAGAGCAGTTCTGTCTCCCCTTCTGAAGCTGGAGCAGCCCAGAAGATGCTGCTTCCACGCCCCTTTAGCAGTAACAAACACATGAAAAACATTGCAACATGATCAATCATTTATGAATGCAATTTAAACCATGACAAGATACCGATACCACTTATACACTTATTCAAAAGGGGTGAAATTTAAAAAGCTGTATCGGCAAACGTGAGGTGCAAATCTCATGAACTGGTAGTAGGGATGTTAAAGAGAACACCCCTTTTAGATCAGTCTGGCAGTTCCTTAAAAAGTTACAATGGTCCTGCAGCCCAACTCAGGTATTACACTGAGTTATGAGCCCAAGAGAAATGGCACATATATGTACATAAAGAATTGTATGCAAATGTTCATAGCACCTTTATTTGCAGCAGCCAAGATCTAGAAATAGCCTCTATGTCTATACACAGATGAATGGATAAACAAATACTGGAGTAACCATAAAACGGAATGCTATTCATATAAGCACCACTGATGAATATCAAAATAATTTTGCAGCTTCTAGGAAACCAGAAAAAAGAGAGTGAACTATTTTACGATGCCAATCATGTAAAATTCATAAAATGCAAAGTAATCTATTATAAAGGAAAGTAAACCATTGTTTGCCTGAAATACCAAGAGCAGGAAGAGATTAGAAAAGGGCATAAGGTGAACTTGTGTGATGGATATACTCATAATTACAGTAGTTTCATAGGTATATGTATGTTAATACCAAATTTTACACTTAAATATATGGAGTTTATTGCATGTCATTTACACATTAATGAATGTTTAAATGATGATTCGAAAGAACATTCCACTCTTTCCAGAAAATCAGGCGTGGCAAGCTCACGTTAGTGCCTCCATCACTCTCCTTCCACCCTGGGAAGGCAGCCTTGCCTCAATAGCAGCAAAACTGGCGAGCACTGAAGGCCATTTCCTCCCAGCAAGAATGAGCTTGGCCACAAATACCACATGCTCAGACCATGTGTTGGTAAGTGCCATCGAGTTGGCTCCAACATACAGCCACCCTATGAACAGAAAGAAACACTGCCCAGTCGTGTGCTATCCTCACAATTTTTGCTGTACTCATCATTGCAGCCACTGTGTCAATCCATCTCATTGAAGCTCTTCCCCCTTTTTCTTTTTTGGCTGACCCTCTACTTTACTGAGCATGGTATCCTTCTCCAAGGAATGATCCTTCTGGCAACATGAAGTGAGACGAAGTCCGGCCATTCTCACTTTGAAGGAGCATTCTGGCTGCACTTCTCCCAGAATACATTTGTTTGTTCTTCTGTCAGTCCATGGTACTTTCAGCATTCTTCAACACCGTAACTGAAAGGCATCAATTCTTCTTCAGTCTTCCTGATTCACTGCCCAGCTTTCACCATGCATATGAGGCGACTGAAAACCATGGCTTGGGTTAGATGCACCTTAGTCTTCAAAGTGACCTCTTTGCTTCTTAACACTTTCAATATGTCTTTTGCAGCAGATTTGCCTAGTGCAATACAACATCTAATTTGTTGACCACTGCTACCATGGTTGTTGATTCCACAATCAACATCCATGGAAGCAGTGGTCAAGTGGATCCAAGTAAAATGAAATCCCTGACAACTTCAAACTTTTCTCCACACATTGTGATATTACTCATTGGTCCTTTTCTCCATCTATTGTGACGTTGTACACTGGTCATTTCCTCCATATGTTGCTCACTGGTCCTTTTCTCCATCTTCCATGATGTTGCTCATTGGTCCAGTATGTTGAGGACGATAGGAGCTTCAATGTCTCCACCCTTGTTTTCCTGTCTGTGCAGCCATGGCCTTGAGGTGAACAGTCCAGAGAGGGCACAGGAATCCATAAAACCGTTCTCTTCTCTGACACTGCCCTCACTTACCCAAGACACATAAATCCAGAGGATCTCAGAATGTCTGTACACACTGATCCCACACAGCCATGGTGGCTACAACACTTGTTGAAGCACTTTGAGGCTCACTTCCTCTAATTTGCTTCAGTCTCCACCACTCCCTATTAACCCAGTGCTGCTGCAACCAATCATGGTTTCTCTGGCACCTAAGGTATTACAACCAGTGACACCCACCTACTGGATTCTGGACATCAGGGCTCCTTTGGAGGACTTGGGGAACAGTCCCTCAACAGTGCTAAGCATTATGTGGAATGTAAAATTCATGTTGCTCCCAGGAAGCACTAGAGGTTGTCACAACTGGCCCCTTCTCAGTGTGACCTCTGAGCCCACAAGCAATGCTGGCATCCAGGTCACAAATCAAGACCACAAAGCCCCACAGGTTTTCTCCCATTCATTACACTAATAAGGTCCTAGGTGGCCCTGGGCAACTTGCAAACAAAGCCCAAGGAGGAATGCTATTTTCTGCCATCATACCATCCCCTCTGAGGCACATCTAGTTTGGGATCCCCACAAAGGCTGTTCACCCTCCATGCCTGCACAGCCCAATTCTGCTTTCTAAACTTGCAGTGAATTGATCCCCCAAGATTAAAGGTGCTTAAACAAAAAGTCCTTCATTATTGCACAAACCAGAGTGATGGGCATCAGGTGGTGCCCAGGCTGGGGAATTAGAGACTGGAGAAGTTTATCATAAGTATCATGTGAGCCCAACAATATCCCTGAATGAGGCGGTTTTTTTCTGGAAGCCACCAGTTTAACAGATATTGGGTTAAATCTGGGGCAGGTTCATTAACAACTTATCAGAGAGAAGCAAATGAGGATGCCCTGGGGCTCAGGTCTTTCAGGATCTCCTCCAGGGAACAGATGGGGACAGAGGTCTGCTTCCCTGTGCGTGTTGGGGTGGTGACAGACACACACTGTGGGCACCATCAGGGTTAGAGATGGCATGGCTTATATCACAAAAGTTGGCAGTGATGAAAATCTGGCAAGGCCCTGGGTGAGTCAGAAAGTGCAGTGCAACTCCTTGAAGCTTCCCCCATAGCTGGAACTCACAGGGAATCGGGGAACCTCCCCACTGTGGGGAGATTCTGGATTATGAGGTTGAGTGCAGAGGGATGATTCCCTTAAAAAGGCTCTCCTCCAGTGTAGTTACATTCCCTGCACATCTAAGGCCTTTCTCCAGTGTGAACTCGCTGATGCTGAATGAGGTCTGATTTGCGGCTGAAAGATTTTCCACATTCATCACACTCATAAGGCCTTTCTCCTGTGTGGACTCTCCAGTGCTGAATGAGGCCAGAGCTTTGTCTAAAGGATTTCCCACATTCGTCACACTCATAAGGCCTTGCTCCCGTGTGGACTCTCCGGTGTTTAATGAGGTCAGATTTGCGACTGAAGGATTTCTCACATTCACTGCACTCATAAGGTCTTTCTCCAGTGTGAACTCTCCGGTGTTGATTGAGGCCAGAGCTTTGCCTGAAGGATTTCCCACATTCACTACATTCATAAGGCATTTCTCCAGTATGAATTCTCTTGTGCACAATAAGGTGAGAGCTTCTGCCAAATAACTTCCCACATTCGCTGCACTTGTAAGGCTTTTCTCCAGTGTGGACTCTCCTGTGGTGAATGAGGGTAGAGATGTGGCTG
>NW_006922281.1:677672-731899 GCF_000298275.1 Orycteropus afer afer | reverse complement strand
AGGTCTTTCTCCAGTGTGAACTCTCCGGTGTTGATTGAGGCCAGAGCTTTGTCTGAAGGATTTTCCACATTCGCTACATTCATAAGGCATTTCTCCAGTGTGAATTCTCTTGTGCACAATAAGGTGAGAACTTCTGCCAAATAATTTCCCACACTGGCTGCACTTGTAAGGCTTTTCTCCAGTGTGGACCCTCCTGTGGTGAATGAGGGTAGAGATGCGGCTGAAGGATTTCCCACCTTTGCCACACTCAAAAGGCTTTGCTCCTGTGTGGACTCTCCAGTGCTGAATGAAGCTGGAGCTCTGGCTAAAGGATTTCTCACATTTGTTGCACTTATAAGGTCTTTCTCCAGTGTGTACTCTCTGGTGTTTTATGAGACTGGCGTTGTAGGTAACAGATCTCTCACATTTTCCATACTCATAAGGCTTTGCTCCTAGGTGAACTCTCTGGTGTTGATGGAGGTCAGAGATTTGGCTAAAGAATTTCCCACATTCTTCACACTTATATGGCCTTCCTCCAGCATGAGCTTGTGGATGCTGAACAAATCTGTACTTGTAGCTGACTTTTTTCCCATATTTACTACCTTCACAAAGCCCTTCTCCAGTGCAGATACTCTGGTGGCTAAGATCTTTCTCAGATTCAGCCCACTTGTAGTGTGTCTTTCCATTGTGAGAGGCCTCCCCACATTTGGTGTTGTTGTGTAGCTTCTCACTGTTCAGAGAGGCCTGGTGCTGGACAAGGTCTGGAGTTGCTGAGGGATCCTTCCCAACCTCCCCACAGGTGAAGGGCTTCCCTGGCCCTTGAAAGCTGTAGCTCTTCACAAACGAGGCCCCATCCACATCCCTCTTGAAAGGTTTCTCTCCACTGTGATGCCTCTGAGACTGGGGACGGCTTGCACTAAACCAGAAACCTGTAAAACATGCCTCATCCAAGCACTGCTGTGGTCCAGGGAGTGTTGGCTGGAGCTCAGTCAAATGCAACATGTCTCTCAAGACTGGGACACATCTCTCCCAGGGGTGAGGCTTCTGGGTGGATGGACCTGCCAGTGGAGGGCTGAGCTGTGACACTCCTCCTACAGAAACATTGTGCTCAGAAGATGCTTCCTCCTCCTTGGTTCCATGCCAACAACCTGAAATCAAGAAATGCTTATGAAATGAGTGCTGACTTAAGTGTGAGGGGGAGGACCTATAACAAATGTGCATCAGAACACGTAGAAGTGAGTTCATGAGATTACTCTGAGTATGATGGAGTTGGGGGCAGGTTGAGAAAGGGGCTACTGAGCCTCTGAAGATTACTGAATGGGAGGTCTCACCAGATGAAGGACCCAAGGATGGGTGTGCAGCACAGGGAAGAGAGGCAGGGCCTCAAACTCACTCCAGTGCCAAGAGCTTTCAGCAGGACCTTGTCAGCTGGTGACATACACCTTAACTGTGGAAGGTTGGTTGTGTCCAGGCCCATCAAAATCCACTTGGAACTGAGTAGCTGGTACTCAAGGATTATCTAAGGGCATGTGTAGGCCTCACGAAATGTCATATGTGGGTCAATATTGGAAAACACTGCAGAGGGAGCCATGGAGAGGAGCAAGTAACAAGTGGACACCAGCAAGATGGGGGCAGCAAAGGCCAGAAGTCAACAGTTCAAATGACAGTCAGCAAAGTGTCAAGTATGGGGAAGAAAAGGTAGAAACAAATTCTGGCCAGTAGCATTTATACCAAAACACTGGTGGACACAGAGCATGTTCATGGCATGATTTAAACAGAGACTTGATGTCATGCTATCTCTCAGATGCCACTCAGCAGGGCCAAGCCTCCTCTGAGACCATGCTATTATGTCCACTGTGAAAAGCAAATGGGTCTCTCCCTTAACCCCATTGTGGTAGTTCAGTTTGCATGTCAACTCGGCTGGGCCTGGTTGAGTGGCTGGGCAGCTGGTGGTAGTTATTCCCCATGAGACTGGCAATCAACTCCATGGTGGGATCTACCATAAGCAGCTGAGTAGCTGCCTTTGGGATGTGGTCTGCTTCCTGTATATAAGGAGAAGACTTAGGGATAGTGTCTAGTTTATGGCATGCTTGGACCCTGCAATGTAGCTGTGTCATTGTTCAGCAGCCTGCCATGCTCTGCCAACCTTGGGACTTACAATGGATTTAAATTAACGGTCTGCCATGTGGTTTGGTAACATTGGGACTGTGCCTTTTACTTGTCAACCATGGGCTTCTCAGCCTCAGGAGCCAGCAGCTGTCTGAGTGAAGAAACGCCTCTAGCTCCAGTGGGCTGGGAGCAGGAGGCAGAGCCAGACCCCAAGGTTGAGAGGCTTTCACACAACCCCTAGAGCCTGGCACTTTGAACTTGGACTTAAAGCCTCCAAACTGTAAGAGAATAATCTCCTGTTTCTTAAGGCCATCCCATTTGTGGTATATTCCTGCCAGAGCAGCATTAGGTAACCAGAACACCCGTCTGTATGAGGAGACCTGCAAGACACAAGTTCTAAGGGAAAGACAGGGCAGGGGTGTGGCAGCACTGCTCCAGAGCAGCTCAGCACACAACACACCACAGGACAGAAGACGAATATTACAAATAAACAGCTCAAGACAGGGTCTTGCAAGAACCGTCCATGGTCTCTGTCAGCAGTGACCATGACAGTGCCTGCAATCTGTGGCACTGTACAGGCAGGAGGAACTGCCGTCAGCTGGAAGAACAGGCAGAACCTGGAGTACAGACATGGTGTGAATGTGGGCACATCCACAGTCAGGGAGAGGACAAACAGGGTGGGATCCATTGGGCTGAAGCCAAGACTCCTGACTCCTGGACCCTTCCCTGCACACTCTCAGGTGGTGGGTGGTGGGGCTGCTTGGGAAATGCATTGTGCAGAGTTCTACACACAGCTCAGCACTGGCTCACATATGCCAGGAAAGGAGGACAGGTAGCAGAGCCCATGGTCTAGCTGGGGAAGGACAGAGGTGACTCTGGGGACAAGGAAAAAGACAGGAACCAGCTCAGGATACTGGGGGTGGTAGTATGAGGGTCTTACCCAGGGAAGCGATGATTGCAAAGTTCTCCAGCATCACATCTCGGTAGAGGATCCTTTGGGCCTCATCAAGGAGTCCCCACTCCTCCTGGGAGAAGTCAATGGCCACGTCCTCAAAGGTGACATGGTCCTGCTTGGATGGAGAGAGTTTATATCATGATTAGCTTCTCTTAGGACCCCAACTTATTCCCCCAATCCTGCATGTCACCCTGTTCACCCTGCTCTCTGAGTCTCCTCAGAGGAGACAACAGGCCCTGGTGCCATTGATGCCCTCTATTCCCTTATGGCCCCACTGACCATCTGGTCAGGCCACAGCAGAGATATGATCTAAGCTCTGAGCCTGGCATGCAAGGTTGCAGCTGTACTCCCTTGTGGCTGCCAGTTCCCTGAGGTCTCCCAGATCGTGCCTCCCAGATACAAACAAATGTGGGATTACCTTTCACCTGTAGGTCCCCAAATCCAGGGCCCTGGAACGTCAGTTCACACTTGTCTCCAGGTGCACACCACTTTTAGTCCCATACTCTCTCCCTGCTCCACACTATTTAGAACATGGCACCCAGAGAGTGCTTGGAAAATCCAAACATAATCCAGTCCTACCCTTGAACTTCAAAGGTCTCTACTATCAGCATCAGCCCCAAACACAGCCCAAATTCCCAGCTCCATTATACTCAGAATAATCTTGTGGCCTCATGAAGGCTTCCTCATCTGACTCTGCCTTAAGTGCTGCTACAACAGAAATACCACAAGAAGGGGGCTTTAACAAACAGAAATTTATTTCCTCACAGTTTAGGAGGCTAGAAATCCTAATTCAGCAGGATTGGGTCTACAGGAAGACTTGCACTGTCTGCTCTGGAAGAAGATCTCTGTCTCTTCTGAGCTTCTGTTCCTGGACAACCTTCACGTGCTTGGCATTTCTCTTCCCCCATCTCTCCTAGCTAGTTTATGTTTAATGTCTTTTATATCTGAAAAGAGATTGACTCAAGACACACCCTACATTAATCCTATCTCATTAAAATAACAAAGACAACCCATTCCCAAATGGGATTATAACCACAGGCATAGAGGTTAGGATTTACAACACATATGTCTGGGGACCATAATTCAACCCATTAATTATGTACCCTTTGGCCCCACAAACTCATGTCCTTGCCACATGCAAACACATTCACTGTATCAGATCATCCCAAAAGTCTTAAATCAACTTCAAGTCCAAAATCTCATTTTCTGAATCATCAAAATCAAATGTGGGTGAGACTTTAGGCATTGCTAAAACGGCAAGGAGGCCACATGTTCTGACCTCCTTTAACCCCACAAGAGGAAGACAGGATTACCAGCAGTAACCCAAGGCCTATTCCTGCCAGGCCAGACATGCTGCCTCCCCCCTCCAGCCCTTTCTCCAACCATTTCTCCCAAAGCACCTACCACCTCTCTCCTGGGTTCCATAATTTGCTGCAGTGGCCACATAGAGCTCACAGATTATGGGGTTTATTAGGGAAGCACCACAGGCTACAATTCAAGTTCAGGAAAAATGCTCAGTCTCTCTCCCAGCCCACTGTCCCTCAGCCAACAGTCTCTCACAGTCTCTTTCCCAGCAGTGCTGGTCCCTCGGTGTCTCACTCAGCAATGCGTGTCTCTTTCAGGAGCTCCTGTCTCTTTCAGCAGCACGTCTTCCTCAGCCAGCAATCAGAGAGAGTTCTGCCTCCAGGAGGCCTCCTTTTGAGCCCCGAAGGGTGGTCAAACTAGCCAATCACAGCATCAGAACTCTAAGCACATGAGAGAGAGTGGGAACCTCCCAGAACATTGTATTGTGCCATGCCCAACAGAAATAACCCAGGTGGATAGCTTCAGCAATCAGGAGCTCCTCAGTTGCTCATAGAAAATCCCACCTTGGAGTTTACAAAGACTTATGGGTAGAAAAGCCACACTAAGTAATTTACTACACTGCAGGCATATTCCATCCTGGGGTAAAATTCCTCTTCATCTGTGAACTCTGAAATCTAGAATACAAGTTATCTGCTTCTGGAATACAATGGTGGAATAGGTACTAGGTTGACATTTCCAGAAAGAAGGGATAGCGGGCATCAGGCAAGTCCAAAACCCAGCAGACCAAATTACATTAGTTCTCAAGGCCTGAAAATAATCCTCTCTTCTCTGAGACCAGCTGGGAAATGGCCTTGCCCTCTAGACTCTGGGTGTTGGCCATGCTCCCTGGATTCTGGGTAGAGGTCCCTTGGCCCTGGGCTTCAGCCCCACCTTCTGGGATGGCAACTCTGCTCCCTCAGCTTTAGGTGACCTCATTCTCCTGGTCCAGCTAAGTGGTGACCCAGCCCCTTGGCCCCAGTAGGTCCCATTCTTCTACACCTTTTGCATAGCAGTCCTGCCCCCTCAGCTCTGGGAAGCAGCCCCATCCCCTTGGCATACCTTAATGGAAGCTCCACACTCCAGAACCAAGCTGAATAAGAATCACCCTTTGAAACCTAGGAAAGCTGTGGCCCCAGCCTTTGAGATCCAGGAGGCCATGGCCCCATCCTTTGAAACCAAAAAGACCTGCTTCCTACGCTCCTTCCAACAATTCTGCTGATCTCTGAGCTGCTCTAGGGATGGTCCTTTCCCTTTCTTGGAGAAAAAGAAATGTAGCTCCTTTGACCTATTTCCTGCCTATAGAATTCCAAGAGGCAGACAGATTTTTTTTCCTTTTGTTCTTTCTTTGTCCCTTTCAGTGTAAGCTGATAAATTTTCTGCTGTAAGAGTTGGTTAGATCCATCAGTCACAGGCTTAATCTCTTTAACAAAACATTGTGTAGCCACACCCTTGGTGAACATTCTAGGACATGTGTTCTTAGTTTGTACAAGAGAATTTTCCACATCTTTTAAGTTCTGTTCTTATTTTGCACAGTTCATTTTCAAGTCCATCTCTTTCCTCTCACATTTTACTATAAGCAGCAGCAAGGAGAAATCACATAGCCCCTTTAAAATTTTGTTTAGAATTCTCATTAGCCAGACTTACAAATTCTCCCTTCTACCAAATATTTGAATAAAATTCAGACAAGTTATTTGCCACTGCATAAAAACCAATACCCTTCCTCCATCATCCAATCATATGTTCATCATTAAAGTCTCACCAGAAACACATTTAACATCCACATTTCTAGTAACAGTCTGTTGCTGGCACCATATATATTCTCTAAGATGATAAAGACTTTATAGTTCTCTCACTTCCTTCTGAGCCCTCAACAGAATTGCCTTTGATGTCGATAATTCTACCAACAGTTGCTTCAGGCAATTTAGGCATTTACTATTAGGCACCTTAAAACTCTTCCAGTGTCTACTCATTACTCAATTCCAAAACCTCTTCCAGGTATCTGTTAAAGCAGTACCCACTCTTCCGGTACCAGGCAAAGAAGGGAGTTACCATATTGGCTGCTGTGATTGATCCTGATAACCAAGGGGAAATCAGATTGATATTGCATAATGGAGGTAGAAAAAAAAAGAATGCATCTGGAATACAGGTGATCCCTTAGGGCACTTTATAGTACTGCCATGACCTGTGATTATCGTCAATGGAAAATTGCAGCAATCCAATTCCAACATGACTACTGATGGGTCACCACACCAAGCAAAGGACCATGACCAGCTGAGTTGCTTGCTGAGGGCAAAGGAAATACAGAATGGATGGTGGAATAAATTTGTTCTAAATACCAGTTATGACCATGTGATCAGTTCCTCGTTTTGTTATACATGTATGTGTATGTGTATACATATTTCAAGTTTATTTTGTTTTCTTCCCTCTCTTATTCCACTACTTGTAAAATGTAAGATGTAAATGGGGCTAGTATGTTTCAGTTGTATGCATGTTTCCTGTATCATGTTAAGCACAAGTATGGCTTTATAACTGCCTTTAAAGATTATGTATGATTTAAGGAGATAGGTACAGATGCCAAGGTGTCAATGGGTGGACTGTGATGGTTAACGTTATGTGTGAACTTGACTAGGCTACGATTCTCAGTGGTTTGGCAGACACCGGACTGACTGATTGCTCTTCCATAAAGTAATATAATGTAATCATTCTCCATTTTGTGATATGATATGAGCAGCCAATACATTGAAAAACAACCAGTTTTCCTGGGGGTGAAGGCTGGATCCAATATATATGGATGCTCAGCAACGTTTGCACTCTTGATGCTCCATCCTACTCACCATCCTCTGATCTCCAGTTCCTGGGACATGAGCCAGCAGTCTGCTGTCTGATGTGCTGCTTTTACATTCATCAGCCCCTCAACCACTTAAGTCAGGAGGAGGCTCCATCCTGGTGCCTAACCCATGGATTTGGGATTTGTTAGCCTCCACAACTGCAGGAGCCATTTCCTTGACTACACACATATACATACACATGCTTCACTGGTTTTGCTCCTCTGGAGAACCCAGTCTAAGAAACTGTTTCTTGCTTCAACACTACCAGATGCACACCTTCCATGTGTGCTGCACTTGCTGACACTTTACTGGTCACAACTCTCTTCTCTCCGTCTATCTCTCCTTCAAAGCCAAGTATCAGTTATCCTTCACCTCAGTCCTTATTGATTCTCACAGATGATTACTTGTGCCTTGAGCTAATCCACCAGCCTGAACAAAATACCCCAGGCCACCCCTAAGGTCACCACAAAATCCTTGTGAATCCAAAGAGCAGTGACTAAGTTCTCTACTACTCCTTCTCTTACTCTTGTGTCTCCCATAGATCTTATATGCACTCATCTCTTGGAAGTCTTGGCCATCTGCCAGAGCATCCTCTCACCTACACCCTCCCCATGGCCACTTCTCTCCCTCACCTGTGTATGTGACACACAACACCCTAACGACATGCCCAATCCAGAGACCCCATTGTTGGTCCCCTTCCTGGACTGCTATCAGCTTTACCACCATGGACTGGATTCTGCCTCCTGTAAGTTCCACCCCGGTCCATACTCTCACCACCAGCTTTTGTATCTCCATCCTTAATCCCTCACCAGAGCTCCAGACTTGTGTGTCCAGCTGTCCACTTGATGCCTCCACTCACTGCCCTCTTAAACATCCCAACTCTTAACACAGCAAAAAGAAACCTCTGATATTCCCACTCACCATCCCATCTCAACAGCTGGAGCTTCCATCCTTCCAACTGTTGAAACCAAAAACCTCGGAGTAATCCCTGCCTCCTACTTTTTCCTGTCATACTCTAAATCATGAAGTCCAGACAGCCCCACTTAAAAAAACAGATCCAAAATCTAACCATTCTCCCACGTCCACATTAATTCATCAACACTCACCTAAACTACTGAAGTAACCCCCTGCTCAGTCTTCCTGCCTGCTCTGTCACCTCACAGTCTGTTCCCCACTCTGCAGCCAGAGGGTGCCTGTTATTACCTGGATCAGATCACGCCTTGTTCTTAACTAAACTGCCCATTGCTTCCATAAGCTCCAGAATAGACACCCACCTTTTCAGGCTGCCATTCCAGGCATGACTCCTACTCCTCTGATCTCTGTTCCCACCTGAAAGAAACGAGACCTGCAGTTCCCTGAACACTCCCAGCTTAGCTTCACCTTCTAGCATTTGGACACGCTGATCCTTATGGCTCAACAACCTTTCACATCTGCCAGAAATGGGCACTTCCACATAATGCCTGGCCTGGACTCAGGACCCTGGGCTTGGGATTTCCCCAGTGTCTCCAGTCCCAAGGTCTGGAAAAATGGCAGGTGAAGAGTTCCAGGACCCCACAATCCATATGGATGGAGTTAAGATAAGTGAGCCTCAACTGTGTAGGGGAAAAACTCACTGCCATGAAGTCAGATTCAACTCATAGCGACCCCTTCTCGGGTTTCTTAGGCAGTATCACTACAGAAGTAGATTGCCCAAACTTCCTTCCAAGGAGTGGCTGGTGGGTTTGAACCACCAGCCTTCTGGTTAGCAGTCAGATGCCTTAGGCACTACGCTACCAGAGCTCCTAGGGAAAGATACAGGAAAACAGAAATATTAGAGGCAGGTGACCAAGGTGGGCTTCCATGAGCTCGGGGCTCCCTGTACCCTTGCCAGGCCCTGGAACCAGGTGACCTTGGGCTAAGAGTGTTACCCCAAGCCTCAGTCCTCAGTGCCGGTTCTTACCAGCTCTGTGACCTTGGCCTAAGGTTCAATGTTCCAATGCCCCACTGTTCTCATCACCCCAACGCCATCTGGCTCTTCCTCTCAATAGCTTCTGGAAATTTTCTCAAATCTAACTCAGATGTACCCTTCCTCTGCTCGCAACCCTCCAGGGCTCCCATTCTCGGGAGAAGAAAGGTCCAATCGCTCAGCCCGCCACCAGGTGTGACTCCTAACACTACTCCCTGCAGGCAAGAATGACCCCAGGTTTCCTGGAAGCTCCCGACTCAACAGCACCGACAAGCCTTTGCACATGCTGGTCCCTCTGCACCTAACACTCTCGTGCCAGAAATGGGGACTCCACCCAGGGCCCTCAGACTCCTGGACCCTGAAGCGCTGGCTGCAGGGCCCCGAGAAAACGTCTCTCACCCGAGGCTTTAGGATTCGGAGGTGAGGGTCGGGTAGGCAGAGGGCCCTGAGCCAGGGACGCAGCACCCACCTGCGCCAGGTCCATCAGCGCCGCCGCCGTCATCGGAACCGTGGACCGAGCGGGGCCGGGACCTGGGCACCGGCGTCCCCAGCCCAGCCCTGATGCGGGTCACCACAGGCGGCGCTGCCGCCGAGCCTCAAACCCTCAATGGGCACAACGTCTCCTCTCGCGCCCTGCCAGTACCGTCACCCCGGTCCCAGCCAGCGTTCCAGAGCCTCTGACCCGGAGGACCGATCCAACAGCAGCCAAAATGACCGCCAGGAGACAACGCCAGAAGTCCCGCCCCGTCGCGGTGCCACCGCACAGAAATGCCCCTTTTCTGAGCCGCTATTGGCTCAATGGCCTCTCGCGGCGCAGGTCATTGTGGGAAATGTAGTTCGCACAGCTCCACGGCTCAGGCGAAGGACGCTCTTCCCCCTCCCACGAAAAGGGCAGGCGGCCCTGGGAGGACCGTTGGGAAGCAGCATCTCTTGGCTCCCTTACTTGGAGCCCTTGTGGCGCAGTGGCTAAGCGCTGGGCTGACAACCTAAAAGTTCGCAGTTCGAACCCAGCAGCGAAAGATCTGCTTCCGTGCCAACCAAAGGAACGCTCTCGGGCAGTCCTGTTCCCTCACGTGGGGTCACTGTAAGTCGACTCCACAGCACCGGGCTTCTGGGCCCCCAGAGGGAGTGGGGTGCGCGAGGTATTGGGTGAAGGGGTGGCGCTTCTGTGGGGCTCCTTGGGTGGCCGGTGCTGGTCCGGCTGCTCTCCTCCCTCCGCCATCAGAGAACTTTGATCTTCAAGGACAGGAGAAGGCTGAGTGGAACCCAGGAGCCAGGGGACCACCCTCTGCACCTGGGGACTGGGTCAGTCATGATGGGGGGGTCGACTTCAGTAGTGTCTTCATTTCTGCAATTTCTCTCCTGCCTTTGTCCACAAACTTAGCTAAAATTATATTACACTTTTCCAATAAAATGAGAAGCTTATTGTAGGACAACATCACAGAGTCTGCTTAAGTAAAAGCAAAAGAGGAAGGACAGAGAAGGAGGGGACCAGAAGAAGTCCAAATTCACAGTGAAGATGGCTACTTCGCCAGGCAATAAGGAAAAAGGGGGAAAAAAAGTTTTGTCCAGTTGCAGCAGGAGCTAAAAGTTATAAAATCATAACTGACTGAGAGACAATCAAGGGACTCAAAGAAACTCACTGACATCCAGTTGATTCCAACTGTATAGCGACCCCGTTTGGGTTTCCGAGGTCATAAATCTTTACAGAAGCATATTGCCCAATCTTCCTTCTGCAGAGGGGCTGGTGGGTTTGAACCATCAACTTTCTGGTTGGCAGTCAAAGGCCTTAGGTACTGCACCAGAGTTCCATAAGCAAAGGGGTGATATTTTAAAGCCAGGAATTAGCAGGGCCAGGCGAGTAACATGTTTAACATCATTAGTTAAGCTACAGAACTGCAAGCATTTGTGCTCTTCAGTTTATTACAGGATGGTCATAGAGCAATGACAGACAGTTTTTGGAGGCAGGGTGAATTGCTATAAAAATTGCCTTCCCAATCATGTCTGTTTCTAGGGGCCCATTGTAAAGATTGATCAAAAATGTTGTGGGTCGAGAGCCTTCTGGCATAAGCCATCACATCTTGCATCTGTTTGGCCATAGTGGAAAGACCCTCTGGGAACATCCCAGAGCTCAGAGAAAAAGAATGTCTCTCTTAGGGTGTGTGGTCAGTATCAGGGTTAAGTCAGCGTTAAGGTTAGAAGAGTCGCTGTTCGAAAAGGCAGCTTTGAAATTCAGCATGGATTCTAGACTCATGTCAAGACTTCAAAATGCACTTAGGCTCCATTTTCATACTGCTCTATTTACACACACCAAAGTGCCTCTGATTTTGTCAAGAATGGCAATTCCAGAACACTGCATTGTGTTCATGAGGTACCTGTACATAGAGCAAGAGGCTATTGTTCGAACAGAACAAGGGGATACTTCATGGTTTAAAATCAGGAAGGGTATGTGTCAGGTTGTATTCTTTCACCATAATTATTTTATACATATGCTGAGCAAATAATCCAAGAATGGTGGACTATATGAAGAAGAACGTGGCATCAAGATTGGAGGAAGACTCATTAACAATCTACAATACACGGATGACACAGCCTTGTTTGATGAAAGTGAAGAAGACTTGAAGCACTTACTGATGAAGATCAAAGACTGCAGTCTACAGTATGGATTACATCTCAACGTAAAGAAAACAAAAATCCTTACAATTGGACCAATAAGCAACGTGATAAATGGAGAAAAGATTGAAGTTGTTAGGGATTTCATTTTACTTGGTCCCACAATCAACACCCATGGAAGCAGCAGTCAAGAAATCAGACATCATGTTGTACTGGACTAATCTGCTGCAAAAAGACCTCTTGAAAATGTTAAGAAGCAAAGATGTCACTTTGAAGACTCAGGTGCACCTAACCCAAGCCATGGTATTTTCAATCACCTCATATGCATGTGAAAGCTGTTGTTGTTGTTATGTGCCATTGAGTTGGATCTGACTCATAGCAACCCCTCCTTGGGTTTCCAAGGCAATATCACTATGGAAGTAGATTGCCCTATCTTCCTTCCGAGGAGTGGCTGATGGGTTTGAACCGCCAGCCTTCTGGTTAGCAGTCAAGTGCTTTAGGCACTATGCTACCATGAATAAAGAAGACTGAGGAAGAATTGATGCCTTTGAATTGGGGTGTTGACAGAAAATACTGAAAATACCATTAACTTCCAGAAGAATGAAGAAGTCTATCCTGGAAGAAGTGCAGCTAGAATGCCCCTTAGAAGAGAGAAGAGCCAGACTTTGTCTCACCTACTTTAGTCATGTGGTCAGAAGGGGCCAGCCCCTGGAGAAGGATATCATGCTTGATAAAGTAGAGGGTCAGTGAAAAAGAAGACCTTCAACGAGATGGATTGATGCAGTGGCTGCAACAATGGGCCCTAGCATGGCAAGGATTGCAAGGATGGCGTAGGACCAGGCAATGTTTCATTCTGTTGTACATTGGATCACTATGAATTGGAATTGACTTGACAGCACCTAACATTGTTAGTACATCTTCATGGGAAGAAGTTATAGAAAAAATGCATTCAGGGGATATGGACAAAATTGCTGAGTTATGTGAACACACTCCAAACTGACCCAACAGCAGCTAATAACAACATAGGCTTCTAAGAGAAATACCACAAGTGGATGGCTTTAACAAACTGAAATTTTATTTTCTCACAGATTAGGAGGCTAGAAACCCAAATTCAGGGCAGCAGTTCTAGGGGAAGTCTTTCTGTCCTTGCCTCTTCAGCTTCTTCTTGGTTCCCTGGAGATCTCTGTGTGTCTTAGCATCAATCTTCCCCTGGGTTTAGGAGGTTCTGTGCTCAGGGGTTCCAGGTCCAAAGGATACGCTCCACTCTCAGCTCTTCTTTCTTGATGGCAGTAGTTCCCTCTCTGCTTGGTACTCTCTCCTTTTATCTCTTGTAAGTTAAGAGGTGTGATTAGGCAAGGGCATGACTTCAGTAAGGTGCTTAAGTTTGGTGGCTTAAGTAAGATGGTACTTAAAGGGTGCAACTCAACATACACCCCACCTCATAGGATTTACAGAATAGGATGACTCCATCAGTACATACCTACGAAACCACTGAGAATCATGGCCCAGCCAAGTTGATCCATATTTTGGAGGACAAAAGTGAACCCATGATAGACATTATTAATTATATCTATTAATAATTTATACAGAGAAGCTTGGGATGTGTTGAGATAGGAAAATGGAGAGCAATACAAAAGTAGGGAATAATTAAACAATGACACCTTTTTGTTTTTTTCTTTATATGGATACAGGTAGTCCCAGTTTACAAATCATGTCCAAGTTACGGACAACTCCTACATGCCCTTGAATCAGGGATTTGACCAATTTGAACTGGTTCTTTCCTGGCCGATGAAGCTAAACTGAAACAGACCTCATCTTTTATAATTTGGGTGATCTGTTACAGTAACCGGAACCCCAAAAATTACAGGTCAAAGCCCTGGAATAGGCGACCCGGAAGTTTAGTGAGGCTTTTCAGGAGTCTGATGTGTGAGACTGGATTATTGGTAGGACCATGGAGAGTGACACATATTCAAAGCGGTGTGGTCAGCCACCATCTTTAAGTGGGGCATCATCATCTTTTAATAGTGCAGTGCTGTTTTAGCTCCAAATATGTTTCATGTTTATGTAAATTTGCTCTCACTGTGAAATGGTTGAACCAACCCCTAAAAAACCCACTGCCATTGAGTCAATTCCAACTGATAGCGACCCTATAGGGCAGAGTAGAACTGCCCTGTAGGGCTTGCAAGGCTGTAAATATTTAGGGAAGCAGACTGCTTTATCTTTCTCTCAAAGAAACTGGTGGGTTCAAACTGTCAACCATTGTTAGCAGCCGGACAAAGAGTTAAAAAAAAAAAAAAAAAGAAGAAGAAACAAAGTGTTATGCTAAAAGGGGAAAAAAGAAAAAAGTCTTTGAAAAGAGCAATGGATGTCAGAAGAGACTCTGACACTTGCTCTTGAATGTAGAGTAACTAAAGTAAAATGAACACATGTTGAAGTGAAAGAGCTGAACAGAAGATTTCAAAGGGCGGCTCAAGAAAAGAAAGTATAAAGAAACGTGCAAAGATCTGGAGTTAGAAGATCAAAAGGAAATAACATTCTTGGCATTTCTCAAGCTGAAGAAACTTTAGAAAAGTCAAGCCTTGAGTTGCAATATTGAAGGATTCTATGGGGAAAATACTGAACAACGCAGGAAGCATCAGAAGAAGATGGAAGGAATACACAGAGTCACCATACGAAAAAGAATTGGTCAATGCTCAACCATTTCAGGAGGTAGCATATGATCAAGAACCAATGGTATTAATCTCTGTGTCTTTCTTTTGCCATAGTGATATTGGGCCGATCATCCCCTGAATTATATTGCTTCACCCAAATTAATACATATCTACTATCTAGTTGGTGATTTTCCCATCCCTTCCCTCCATTTCTGGTAACCATTAAAAAAGCGGAGGTGGGGGGAGTCACTGGTGAAAAACAGGGCTCCAAGAATTAACAGAATACCATTAAAGTGTTTCCACAAACAGATGCAATACTGGAAGTGCTCATTCATCTGTGGCAAGAAATCTGAAAGGCATCTACCTGACCAACAGATTGGAGGAGATCCATAATTATGCCTCTCCCAAAGAAAGGTGATCCTACAGAATGCAGAAATCATCATATCATTAATATCACATGCATGTAACATTTTGTAGGAGATAATTTTAAAAATTGTTGCAGCAGTACACCAATAGTTAACTGCCAGAAATTCAACCAGATTCAGAAGAGGATGTGGAACTAAAGATAATCATTGCTGATGTCAAATACTGAAGTTGTTGAAGATTTTATTTTACTTGGATCCACAATCAACATTCATGGAAGCAGCAGTCAAGAAATCAAATGATGTATTGCATTGGGCAAATCCACTTTAGAAGACCTCTCTTGAAGTGTTCAAAAGCAAAAATGTCACTTTGAGGACTAAGGTGCACCTGACCCAAGCCATGCTATTTTCAGTCTCCTCAAATTTATGTGAAAGCTGGACAATAAGGAAGACTGAAGAAGAACTGATGTCTTTGTATTATAGTGTTGGCAAAGAAGACTGAATATACCCTGGACTGTCAGAAGGAACGACTCTGACTTACAAGGAGTACAGCCAGAGTGCTCCTTAGAAGTAAGGATAGCAAGATTTCATCTCACATACTTTGGACATGTTATTAAGAGGCACCAGTCCCTGGAAAAAAGACGTCAAGCTTGGAAAATAGTGAAATAGAGGAAGACTCTCAATGAGATTGGTTGACACAGTAGCTGCAACCATCCACTCAAGCATAGACAGTTGGGAGGATGGCCAGAACTAGGCAGGGTTTTGCTTTGTTGAACATAGGGTCATTGTGAGTCAGTACCAATTGAATGACACCTAACAACAACTGTAGCACTATTTTGATAACGAATAAAAAATGTGACATTTTATACATTAAAATCTTAGTATATATTAGGTAAATATAGTATGTGGATAACTTTTTTTTCTATTTTATGGATAAAACAGCATTTCTCATTAGGTTGGGCACATTCAGTCTCTGGATGGTGCAAATGGTCAGCCCACTTACCTGCTAACCTCAAGGTTAGAGTTTCCAGTCCATCCAGAGATACCTTGAAAGAATGGCCTGGTGATCTACTTCAGAAAAATCAGCCACTGAGAAATCTATAAAGCACAGTTCTACTCTGACACACAAGGTCACCAGGAGTCAGAAGCCACTGGATGCCAAATGGTTTGCACACAATCACTGGTTTTACAGGCAGGAGAGATGCTTTCTGTGGGAACCAGAGGTAGAAGTCCATCCTCCTCCACCTGCTTCAGAGCAACCCAGTATCCCTCATCTCTTGCCTGGTCATGGTCCTATCTGAAGTCCTTTTGTTTGTTCCTCATAGACGTACTGAAACAAAATTGACTCTAACACTTTAGGCTACATGTACTTGAGAAAGAAACACGAGCAATGAGGTATTAAGCTTCCAGTTGGTGAATGCATTTCTGTGTCTGAATGACTATAAAATATGTCCAGTTGGATCTGTTGCCTTTTGGAGCACCTGAAATTTTTTTCAGTTCTGGAAGCATGCTGAGATTTATGGTGTCTGAAATAATGCCCCCTTACATTTAGGCGAGCAGTTGCAGGTACTTCCCAGAAATGTGCTGCATTCCTTTATTATTTTTTTATTGTGATTTGAGTGAAAGTTTACAGAGCAAATTGACTTTCCATTACAGCAATTCACATACACTTTGTCTCATGACATTGACTGCAATTTCCCACAATGCAACAGCTCTCTTCCCACTTCCTCCCTTTAGTTACCTCTTCCCTGCATCCTTCCCTCCATGCACTTCTGCCCCCCTGCGCTGTCTCCCTGTGCATACACAGCCCTTCTATTCTGACATGATTGATCTCTCCAAGGAGTGCATCTATCTAATGTAAATGTTCAACTTCTATGCCTGTCTTTTGTTTGGCTGGAAACCACAGGAGTGAGTTCATTTCTAGACCTGAAGGGCAGCTAGGGGCCATAGTTTCAGGGGTTCCACCAGGCTCTATCAGACTAGGAAACCTGGTCCCTTTTTTTTAAATTTATTAATTATTTTAAGTTTTGTGCCACATTGTTCTCCCACTCTATCCAGGATCTCTTACATAGACCCCCCTCCAAGTGGTTGACAGTGGTAGCCAAGCACCCACCATCTAGTTCTTCTGGTCTTATAGTCATATAGGCTGAGGATCACATGGTCTACCAGTCCCTTGGATTGTTTTCATGCACCATTAGTTTTCTTCATTCTTTGCTCTGGACAAGGAGAGACCCATCATTGCATCTAGATGACCACTTGAAAGCTTTTAAGATCCCAGTCACTTCTCATCAAAGTAGGATGTAGAACAATGTTTTTGTGAAGTGTGTTATGCCAATCGAGCTTGATGTCCCCTGGGATCATGGCCCTGAGCCATGATCATGGTCCAACTACTTGCTCCCTCCAGGTGGCTGGCTGTGGCCAAGAAGTCACCACAAACTTATACAAATACACTTGTAGAAACATCGTCTGCCAACACTATACATGTGTAAACCTGACCTCTTAATGAGGCAGGTTTAGAATGGGGTGCATCTTGAGTCATTCTTACAAGAATCACACTTTTACTCAAGTCCTACCCTCATATCCAATATATAGTGGGCTCTCTGGCACAGCTCCCTCACTCTGGACGCTGTATCCAGTTCATTACCATCTGACTTTCAGCTCTTGGGATTTGAGCTAACTGCCACTTGTGGGTCTGTTAGCTCCTGCATGAGTCAGAAACCTCCACCCTGACCCACAGATTGGGGACTTGCCTGTCTCCGTAACTGTGTGAGCTATTTTCTTGAATTCTCTCTCTCTCTCTCTCTCTACACACACACACACACATTCATTGGTTTTGCCTCTCTAGAAAACGCAGCCTCAAACAACTGGCCATGACTGAACTCAATCTCCAGCTCATCTACCAGTCCTGTAGCTAGGCTGTTATCAGGTGATTTCCTAGCATGGCCAGCCCCAAAATAAGTTACTTCCTTAGTGTAAACTTCCTGGTGAGGGAGAACTCCCTCCTAAGTTAACAAGGACACTCTAAACATCCAGGAGACCCCAAGGGTTTAGAGGTTATCTCTCAGAAATCAAGATCAAAGGCCAAATCCTTTTAGTAGTTAAGTTTCCACCTAAGAGACATGGGTCTGGAAGTCCTGCATGTCTCTACACACTTAATCCACACAACTACAGCCATTGGAACATGTGTGGATGAACTATTAAAGAGGTATATACATTTTATAAGGTCATAGTGACCGTATAGGACAGAGCAGAAGTGCCCCATGGAGTTTCTAACACTGTAAATTTTTACAGAAGTCTTGACACATTCTACAATATGGATGGCGCTTGAAGACATTATTCTGAGTGAATTAAGTCAATCACAGAAAGACAAACATTGTATGATCTCACTTATATAAAAAGACAAAAGACAGATGTATAGAGAATAAAGTTTATTAGTGGTTACCAGGGGTGGGAGGGAGGGGAAAAGGGAAGATTAATGCTAATGGAATACTGAGTTCCCATTCATGGTGATGGAAAATCATTGATTATGGGTAGGGTTGCACAGTCAAATTACTGTAAATGTTCTAAGTTTTACACCTGTAAAACATTGAATTGGCAAAAGCTGTGTGCACATATATCTACAATAACAACAAAATAAGAGTAGCTGCTGAGACAGCTTCTTCTTATGTACAAAAAACACCTCATGGGATTTGGTTCCTTGGTCTGCAGGTGTAGGCTAAACTGGCCCCAAAATACGTTTAGTACTTCTATTCTACTCCTAGTTTGTGGTGTAGTGCCTGGGTTCTTAAAAGTTTGCAAGCAGCCACCCAAGGCACAACTGTTCTCCATTTGCCTGGAACAACAGAGGAAGAAGCAGAATTAGGAACAGGAGAAGGAAATGGAATACATGGTTAACTGCCTTCTTTGCCAAGAGACCAGAACTGGAAGGTGCCCAACTACCATTATTGAACATTCTGATCAAAGCTGTAGAATTTTTAACATCTGTCACACTTATTAGGACTGGCTTCTATGTGAATTCTCTGGTATTGAATGAGGGTGCTTCTTTGCCTAGAGGATTTCCCATTCTCCACACTTGTAAGGCTTTGTTCCAACGTGAACTCCAGTGTCAAATGAAGCCATGTTTGTAGCAAAAGGATTTCCTACATTCGCTACACTCAAAGGCCTTTCTCCATTGTGTATTCTCTTGTGTTTATTAAGGTGGGAGCTACGACTGAACAATTTTCCACAGTTGATGCATTCATAAGGTCTTTCACCAGTGTGAATTTTCCAATGTCGAATGAAGGCTGAACGATGGCGAAATGATTTTTCACATTCCACACACTGATAAGGCCTTTCTCCAGTGTGAACTCTCTGATGGTATATGAGTAAAGATTTGCGGCTAAAAGATTTCCCACATTCACCACACTCATATGTCATGGATCTAATGTGAATTCTCTGATGTTGAATAAGGCTGGATCCTTGGCTAAAACATTTTCCACATTCACAACATTCGTATAGCTCTGTTCCTGCATGAATCCTCCTGTGATTATTCAGGTAAGAACAATAACTAAAAAATTTTCCACATTTGCTGCATTCATATGGCGTAGCTGTAGAGTGAATTCTCTTATGTTTATGAAGGAGGGAGTGACGACCAAAGAATTTCCCACATTCACTGCACTCAAAAGGCCTTTCTCCAGTGTGACTTCTCTGGTGTTTATTAAGGTCAGATTTTCGGTTAAAGCATTTCCCACATTCGCTGCACTCATAAGGCCTTTCTCCAGTGTGAATTTTCTGATGCTGTATTAGGGTTGAGGAATCTCTAAAGGATTTCCCACATTCTTCACACTTATAGGGCCTTTCTCCAGTGTGAACTCTCTGATGGTAAATGAGTAAGCACTTGTATCTAAAGGATTTTCCACATTCACCACACTCATACGGCCTTTCTCCAGTGTGAATTCCCTGGTGCTGAACAAGTCTGTACTTGCAGCTGAAGTCTTTCTCACATTTGCTACCCTCATAAGGTTCTTCTTGAGTGCAGACACTCTCATGGTGAAATAGTACGTTATTGTGGCTGGAAGATCTCCCACGTTTATTACACGTGCAATGTCTTTTTCCACTGTGAAAGGACTCCCCACACTCAAGGCCAGTGGATGGCTTCTCACTCTTAGGAGTGGCCTGCTGCTGGAGAAGGCTCAAAGTTTCTGGGATGTCTTTCCCAACTTTCCTGCAGGTGAAAGGCATCCCTGACACATGGAATATGAAGTCCTTCATACATGAGGCCCTATCCTTGTCTCTTCTAAAGTGTTTCTCTCCACTGTGAGACTTGTGGTGCTGGGGAAGGGTTGCACTCATCCAAAAGCATCTCACACAAGCCCCACCCAAGCACAGATTCTGCTCAGGGGATGATGCTTGCTCAGTCATGTGCAAAATATCTTTCAAGAATGGAACACCCATCTCCCAGGGGTGAGTGTTCTGGGTGGATAAACCTGTCTCTGAAGTCTTGACTTGTATTTCCACAGAAACGTTCTGCTTAGAAGATGCCTCCTTATCCTTTGTTCCAGACCAAGAACCTGAAAGCACAGAAACAATGATGAAATGCACAACAACTTTCCTGGGAAGAAGAAGAAACATCATAAATGAGCAGCACACGCAAGGAGTGAGTCCATGGAACTGTTCTGATAACAAGGAAGCTGGGGACACGTTGCAGAATGGGTTGCTCTGCAATACTAAGACTCTGAAGATTACAAGGACACTAAGATGGGATGAAGCACAGGAGGGAGAGCTAAGATGTCACTTCTCTGCCGACAACCTTCCGAAGGACTTTATGACTGGTAGTGACTATGACAATGCCTGTAATTCCCACCACAGGCAACCATGAGGAAATGTCAGCTATAGTAAAGGAGCAGAATCTGGGCATAAAAGTGCCATGAATCAAGACAGTCATCCTGACACAAATGAGCTCCATTAGTCTGATGTAAAATTTCAGACACACAGACCTTTCCCTGCACACAGCAGATGTTAAGGCTACTACAGAATACAATGCTCAGAACACTACACACAGCTCAGCCCTGGCACCCACAGAACATATATGATGAAAGTAGGGAAGGTAGCTGAGCCTATGTGTGGCTGTGGAAAGACACAGTTGTCTCTGAGGTAAAGAGGAAAGGCAGATAATAGCTCAGGACACTTGGGTGGGTGTGAGAGTCTTACCCAGGGAAGCTACAATTGCAAAGTTCTCCAGCATCACATCGCAGAACAGGAGTCTCTGAGTCTCATCAAGCAGCCCCCACTCCTCCTGGGAGAAATACACAGCCACGTCCTCAAAGGTCACACCACCCTGCTGTGATGGGGCAACAGTGCATTCTATGATTAGCTTCTCATCTCAGGACCCCAAGTTCTTCCCTCAACACGTCAATCTTCTGGCCACCCTCCTCCCCAGGTCACACCTAAGAGGAAAGACCAAGCCTTGGTGCCACTGACCACCTCTCCCTCTCACTGCTGTCAGCTGATGGCACCAAGAGCTAAGTGGGCAGACAGACTAGATCTAAGATATAGTCTGGCATTAGAGCCACATGTGTACCTTCTCATGCATTTCTCTGGAGACTCACAGACTGTGCCTCCCAGACACAACCAAATATGGGCTTACCCTTCACTCTTAGGTCCCCAATACAGGGCCCTGGGGCCATCAGTTCATGTTCCTCTCCATGTCCACATAACACTTTTTCCCACACTCTCTCCCATTTTGCACTCTGACAGCCTCCTCCTCCATCTGCCCCACATCATGGCATCTCCTTGGCCTCCCCACATGTTGCTGTGCACATGGCATCTAGAGAGTTTGACAAATTCAAACAGAATACAGTACTACCCCAGACCTCAAGTAGTCCCCTCTGACAGACACAACCCCAAATTATACTGGGAAGGCCTCCTTGCCTTGAACTCAGTCACTCAAAACCATGTAGATCTCTGATACCCTTGGTCCTCTTCCACTTGTGTTATACTTGCTGTCCCACACGAGTCACAGCCTTCCTTCATTCATCATTCAAAGCCAGTCCTCAGTAGCCCTTGACCCCTGGACCTTCCAAAATGATTGCTTATGGCCCAGAGCTAATCTACAACCTGACTAAAGCACACTAAGCCCAAACGAGATTCACAACAAAATTCTGGTGCATCCATAGCATGGTAAATAAGCACCAATCCAGGCCTCACTGTCATCTTGCCTCTATCACTCCCATGCCTCCATATCCATCTCACGCCCATTCATACCTTGGAAGCCTTAACCACCTTCCAGGTCATCCTCTCTTCTACACTTCCCATGGCCATTTCTCTTCCTCACCTGTGTTTGTGATGCACTCCACCCACAAAGAGAGACCCAAGTAGCTGTGTCATCAGCCTGTATCCTCCCCTTGCTGGCATGCTATCAGCATCACCACCATGACCAGACTGTCCCTAGTAAAGAGGAGCCACAGCTCTATCCAGGTCCACACATTGGCCACGACCTTTGGAGATACCTCCATTCCAAACCTCTCTTCAGAGTTCCAGATCTGTTGTCTAGCTGCCCACTTAATACTTCAATTCATAATTCTCGGACATACCTCATACTCATAACATGGCCAAAAACAAATCTTTTGATCCCAAAGAAAATTATTCCTAGTACTGAGCTCTGGTAGCATAGTGCCTAAGGCCCTTGACCGCTAACCAGAAGGCTGGCGGTTCAAACCCACCAGCCACTCCTTGGACGGAAGATGAGGCAATCTACTTCTGTAGTGATACTGCCTTGGATACCCAAGGAGGGGTCGCTATGAGTCAGGTCCAACTCAACAGCACATAACAACAACAACAACCAACTTCCCTATCTCACTTGATGGGACCTTACTACCTTACTGCCTTACTCTCAAATCAGAAAATTCAAACAGCCCTACTTAAAATAAAATCTAGAATCCATCTGTCATGGACTGAATTGTGTTCCCCTCAAATATGTGTCAACTTGGTCAAGTCATGATTCCCAACATTGTGTGGTTGTCCTCTATTTTGTGCTCTGATGTAATCATCCTTCATTTAATGTGTTATAAATCCTAACATCTACATGTTAATGAGGCAGGGTTAGTGTGTAAGTGTGTCTTGAGTCACAGGCTCACAAGAGGATCTGACTCACATTATACTCTTACTCAAATTCCACTATGCTTGAGTCACACCTTTTATCCTACAAGACATTAAAGAAAAGCTAGCAGAATGAAAAGCAACCTCACTACCACCAAGAATAAAGAGCCAGGAGTGGAGCATGCCTTGGACCCAGGGTCCCTGCACTGACAACCTCCTAGACCCAGAGGAAGATACATGGGGATCTCTAAGGAATGCTGGGCCCACAGATGTCAGAAGGAGACAAGGATCATCCCCTAGAGCTGACAGAGAAGAAATCTACCTTTAGAGCTGGCAGCCTGAATTCAGATTTCTAACCTCCTAAACTGTGAGAAAATAAATTTCCATTTGTGAAAGCCATCCACTTATGGATGCACTAAGACACCAACCATTCTCCCCACTTTCACAACCACCATACTGGTCCAGCCACTGTCAACATACACCTGGATTAGTGCAGCAGACTTCTCCCTGGTCTTCCTGCCAAATCCTTCACACCCACAGTCTGGTCTCCATGTTGCAGCCTCCCATGCTGGGAGGTGACACCAATCAGATCATCTCCAGAATAGACATTCAACTTCTCAGGAAGCCATTTCAAGCCTGCCTCCTGTCTCCTGCTCGCTCTTGCCATGACAAAAAAAGGAGACTTTTGATTCTCTGAACACTTTAACTCAATTTTATCTCCTGTCATAAAGTCAATATGTGGTCTCATAATTTGTTGCCTTGGCATCCCTTGATCTCTCTTAATTGCTTTTTCACTCACTTTCTGACATGGCCATTTGTATCTTGTCACAGTCTCTCAACAGTTCTAGTCTCTTACTAGCCCTCCTAGCTATGCCCCATACATTTTTCTGTGATGGAGACCTTGTTGATATCTTGTTTCCCAGTCACTTAATGACCAACTATAATCTCTCCTTGCCCCTCCTGACTGTGTCCCATATTCCTGAGTTAAGGCACTAGAAACTTCTAAACTGATCAATAAGACTCAAGCGTGCACTTACCTGGAGACCCCATGCTGTTTGCTTTCTCCTACAGTTCTAGCTAGCTGTTACCTGGCCCCCTTGTGTGACACCCTGTGTGGTGATGCACTGAAGCATTCTATAGTTTGCTCTGTGAGAACTAAATTCTACTTGTTTAGCTGCCTTCCTACATGAGTCTCACTTCCTCATGAAGCACCTGACAGAATACCTATGGTACCCACAGAACCCCTTGGGTCAAATTAAAATACCTCCAAGCATTTGCACATATGGTTACCTAAGCCAGGGACAAACTTCCCGCTATCATCCCATTAGTTCCAACAATATGAGCCAGTCTACATAAGCCCAAGATTGAACACAGTACCCCAAGCTTGGGGATTTCTTCAAGATCCTCAGGCCAAACCTAGAAGAACAGCAGGTGAAGAATCCCAGGATATCACAATCTGAAAGAACACTTGGGTGGGGTCAGGACCAATGAGGCTCTGGGATACCCTCCACTCACCTGGGTAGGGTCCATAAGCGCTTTTCCAGTCATGGGAACCTGTGGAAAGAGAACAGTCATGACAAACAGATGACCATGGTAGTAGGGCTGCAGGGGTTCAGAGGCACCCTGGAGCCAGGTGACCTCGGGGTGCCAGGCTAATAACCTAGGTGCCAGTGCCGCACTGCGCAGCGCCAACTCTTACCAGCCGTCCCTTGGACAAGGACTCAACCTCCCTGGGCCTCACTCTGATCACGTCCCTTACAACCTGGTCTTTCCCTGAGCAGCTTGGAGAAAGCTTTGTGTGTGTGTGCCACGTGTCAAGACCCTTTACTCCTTTTTATTTTTTTAGTTGTGATTTGGGTAGAAGTTTTCAGAGCAAATTCACTTTCCACACAGCAGCTCCCATACACTCAGGGAAAGCGTTGTAAAGCCCACCACACAACAGGTCCCTCTTCTGCTCCCAACCCTACACGGCGCCCAGCGTCCCGAGAAGCCTACTCCAGGCTGGAGCCCTACCACTAGCGGTTCCCTGACGACACAGAGGGTCTCCGGGTTTCTCGAGCGCTCCCGGCCCCGTCGCACTGCGAGCATTTACACGAACCGGCCTCTCCGCCTGGAGCACCCTCCCACACCTGTTCACACCACGGTCCGGACGGGAGACCCACTCACGATCGCCTCACTGCCCAGGGCCCTGGGGCCCACGCTGCAGGGACGTGAGCAGACGCCCCATACCGGAGGCTTGAGGAATGGGAGGTGGAGTAAGGGTGGATGAGGGCCTGCAAGGTGCAGCATTTACCTGAGCCAGGTGCCTCAGTGCGGCCGCCGCCATTGGAGCCTGTGGGCGGAGCGGCGTGCGATGGGCGGGGACTTGGAAAAGGCCGCCCTCAGCCTGGTGTTGACGCAATCACCGAGGACCGCGCCGCAGTGGGCCCTCACACACGTCTCTGTGTATTGAAGAGAACGCCTTCTCTCATATTTGCTCTCTATGCACCGTCTTACCGTAGCCTCTAATCAGGTAAGCCCAACAGAAAACTTCCAAAATGACCGCGACGAGGAAGACACCGGATGTCCCGCCCTGACGTGATGTGCGCTAGAGGAAATACCTGTTTAGATTTTCATTGGCTCAATGCCGCTGCCGCTCCGCGCAACGCTTTATGGGTAATGTAGTTTCCACAGTTGCATAGATCGCGGCGAAGCGCTAAGCGCTTTCGGGCCACCCTGCGGACCTAAGGACCTTTTTAGGGGTCCTGAGGCTTGGCGTCCTTTGTTTCCTAAGGCAGGAAGAGCCTTCGTCCCTGCTTAAAAGAGCCGTTCGGAGACTGCTTGGGCGCATTGTCTTCAACTAATCACCCAAGTGGTGGTGGTGGTGGTGGTGGTGGTGGTGTGTGCCGTCGAGTCGGCCCCGACTCATAGCGACCCCTCCTTGGGTTTTTAGCCACTATGCTACCAGAGCTCCCCACCCAAGTGTTAGGAAGCATTATTTCAGACTTCATGAAGATTAGCATGCTCCCAGAGGCTATAGATTGAAGGACATAATCACTCCATAGAGTCATTAAACTCAAAGGTAAACATTGAGAGCTGAACGTAATAAGCATTATCTCCAAGTTTAAATGCCTGTGTTCTGAAGCTTTGGAGTTACTTTTGTGGGCCTCAGTTTGTTCAGTTAAGAGCAAGGGAAACACTTCTCCAGCGATTCCATCATCTCCATGAGAAACCCAACCCAATCCATTGTCTTCTGGTCAATTTTGATTCATGGTGACCCTGTCAGACAAAATAGAACTCCTCCATAAGCGCTCTGGTGGCCCAGTGCCTAACTGCTAACCAGAAGGCTGGCGGTTCAAACCCACCAGCTACTCTTGGGAAGGAAGGTTGGGCAATCTATTTCCATAGTGATACCGCCTCGGAAACCCAAGGAGGGGTCGCTATGAGCAGGATTTGACTCGGTGGCAGAGTTGGTTTATTTTTAGTTTTAGTTTACATTAGTGGTGGTGGACTAACTTGGAAAAGGATGAGGAAAGCAGTTTCCCAACTGAAGAATGTAGTCCTTGTCAGAGTTGTTGTTATTTGCTGTCGGGTCAGACCCAACTCATAGAGACCCTTCTTGGGTTTCGGAGGCAGTATCACTACGGAAGTAGATTGCCGAACCTCCCTTCCGAGGAGCGGCTGGTGGGTTTGAACCGCCAGCCTTCTGGTTAGCAGTCAAGTGCCTTAGGCACTACGCTACCTATACATACCAAAATTGTTGAATTAGCATATATTTTGTTATGTTTATTTTCACCACAATACAAAAAAAGAAGCCAAGGAAGGAACGGCAGGCACCCACGCAAGAATGGGTGAAGCCTCCCCTAGTGAGGCAATAAGGAATCAGCAGCCAGCTTTGATATAGAATCCACATCAAAAAGGAGCACTGACCTGCAGTTAAATGCTGACTAGAAGAAAATTAAACTAAGCTGGTAAGAGAGTCACCAGAAATAAGGGGGATAGTTGGTGCCCCAGCCTATCAGGATGGCAATGGTGCTTTGGGATGCAAGACTTGCTGTACTGAGCTATCAGGTACATTCAAGGAAGACAGAGGAAGCACAAGTGCCATCTCCCTCCAAAGAAATTTAGCTTTAAAGGGTTAAGAGAGATGGATGCTTCCAGAGGTTGATGAAGGCAAATGATCAAGGAGTTGTTCCTTTTTCAAAGGAAAGCCAAAAGTGTATGATTAATGCTGATGGAATGGTATGAAGAGGTAGTGGCTGGATTTATGGCAGAGACAAGTCACAAGAGCAAAGTGGCTCAGGGAATCCAGAAAAGATGGAATCAATGCCACACAGCTAGGGGCAAACCCCAAACTGGGAGGGAAGCCTCCCTTTCATTTTGAACAGAAAGGAAGGAAAGAAATGAATATATGTAGGGTGAATGTTCAGACTTTATGGTAGGAATTTAAGAGTTCCTATTTTATTGTATTTTTCTGTGGATGTAGGATGAAAATACACATGAAGAGTGAGGGAGAATTTGATGAGGTTCAGAAAAATGCTGTAGATATTGGCACAATTGACTTTTAGTCAGCAGTTGAGAAAGTGGCAGTTGGTAAGCATGAATTTGTAGAAAATGGTGACTGATATTTTACAGCTACACAAACTCCCTCATGGCAGACCTGGAGGAGCTGGAGAACTGGAACATCTTTTGGTGAGGAATTGGAACTAAAATAGGGCAAGGAGCTGAGTCCTGAGCTTTCTGGATGGAAATGACAAAGAGTATATGCAGAACGACTAACAGAAAGGTTAGCAGTTGGAACCAACCCAGTGGGACCTTGGAAGAAGGCCCGATAACGTGCTTCCAAAAGACTTCAGTTGACAAAGCCTGATGAAGCAGTTCTGCTGTGACACTTGGGGTTGCCATGAGTCAGAATCAACTCCATGGCAATGGCTTTGGTTTTGCTTTTACTGAGCAAAAGGGAGAACACTGAGTGGTGGTGTTAGTTGCTGTGGAGTCAGTCCTGACTCATGGCAACCCCGTGTGTGCAGAATAGAACTGCTTCATAGGGTTTTCAAGGCTGTGAGCTTTCAGAAGCACATCTCCAGACCACCCTTCCTAGGCACCTCTTGATAGGTTAGAACCACCAACCTTTGAGCTAGTACTTGAAGGCTTCAACATTGGTACCACCTAGGGACTCCAGTGAAGATTGGGAGGACCCCATTAAGATGTAGAAATTAGGGGAAGGCCTATGAATTTGAGAATTAGATGATATCTAGGAATTTATGTCCCAAGTGTAGTGAAAGTGAACAAAGTTGGTAGAGGGGACTTGAAGACACAAGAACAAAGCCACTGGGTGTGTCCTGTGATTTAGCAGTTAGGACTGACAGTGAGCTCCAGGAATTGGCCTCTATGGATTTTCACACGATGTCACCCTCGCTAAAGCCTTATTTCCTCCTTTTCATGTATCCATTTGGAGTCTGTGGTACTTAAGATTATTTGTCAACTTGGCTGGGCCTGGTTGAGTGGCTAGGCAGCTAGATGTAATTATTATCCATGGTAGGATTGGGAATTAGTTCCATGGTGGAATCTACTGGAGCAGCTGGGTGGCTGCTTTAGGGATGTGGGCTGCTTCGAGTATATATAAGAAGCAACTTTGAGGAAGGTCTCTAGCTTTTGCATGCTTGAACCCTGCATGTAGCCAAGTTGTCATTCAGCAGCTTGCCATGCCCTGCCGATCTTAGGACTCTTAATGGACTTGATCTTAGGACTCTCAATGGCCTGCCAAGTGGTTTGGTAATATCAGGACTGTGTCTTTTTACTTGTCAACCTTGGGCTTGTCAGCCTAAGCAGCCACCAGCTGCCTGAGTGAAGAGACACCTCTAGCTCCAGGGGGCCGGGAGCAAGAGGCAGACCTGAAGCCCAAAGTCGAAGGGCTTTCACCCAGCTCCTAAAGGCTGGCACTTTGAACTTGGACTTCTAGCCTCCTAAACTGTAAGAGAATAAATTCCTGTTTGTTCAAGCCATTCCAGCGTGTAAGAGAATAAATTCCTGTTTGTTCAAGCCATTCCAACATGGTATTTTCTGTTAGAGCAGCATGAAGTAATCAAAGAACACCCTGGGTGGTGTAACCACTTAAGCACTCAGCTACTAACCAAAAGGTTGGCAGTTCAAAGCCACCCAAGGTACCTACTGATCTGCTTCTGAAAGGTCACAGTGTCTTAGTGAAAACACTAGGCTGACACTGTGCTAGAAATTAAAATAAAATTTTTTGTTAAAGGAATAGAATTATTTTTAAATGGGAAGACATTTAACAAATATCCAGGCAAGAAATTCTCAAAATTGTGGGAGAACAGTGTAGGTTTATAAAAACTAGTGAACAAAGGATTTGCTGGAAGGCACATGGGGTCGGGGAGGAAGCACAACAAAAGCTACACACGGTCTGTTCAACTACAAACATAGACACTTTCAGTAACTTCATCCGTTGCCTCCTGAGGTTAGTACATCTGAGAGTTCTTCAAGAAAGCATCTTCCAGGGGCTGATTTTCTGTCACATCTGAAGTCTGTCTCCTTCTCTTAGTTACAGTTTTAGAGGACCAGTGGATGCAGTGGGAAATCCTGGTGAGTGAAAACCTCATTTGGGTGTCAGGATGTGAGCCAAGACTTGATATGTATCTATTTTAGGTTAGAGTTCTTCATAGGCCTTAACTTCATGGAATATCATCACTTCTATTTCTCCTCCTCCTGCTGACCAAGGTGACTTCTCTGGAGCGAGCTGCAGAAGCATTCTTCAGACACTAAAAAACTCTTTATCTGGGTTAGAAGTTCTAACTTTTGCCTTTGATTTTTAAACAGGAAGACTTTGACAAAAAGGCTGACTGCTTTCTTTAGAAAAGTAGAAATGAAAATCTGAGATAAATTCAAAATGGAAGGATAATTTAGGTCTGAAGTCATGTAACTCTGGTATGTCAGTACTTCAGTGTTTGGTTTGGTTTTGCTATTGTTTAAGATTTGCACCCATGCCAGCCTGCAGAACCCTCTGGAACACAGTGCTATTCTGACTCACATGGGGTGCCTTGAGTCAGAATCTACTCACTGGACACTTGGTTTTTATTTTGTTATGTATCCACATATCCATTTTAGTCTTCTTACCACTTTATACATCGCAGCCTCCTTCCCTAGATTCACTTATCCCACACTGCAGAATTTGCCTCTGGAGCCATCTAGCACCCTAGGCTCTCTCCTAGACTGCTCAGCACATTGTAGGGCAAGGTTTTGTTTCTTTAAACGTCTCCCCATTAAGAACTACCCATCCCGCATGGCAGAACGTCTACTACGCCTGACCTTGGGTAACCCTAGTGTCCAGCACGTTTCCTGACAGACGATGGGTCTCAAAGGAAAATGGGACTGTTTGGAAGAACAATAACTAGCAGGTCAAAGTAAAAAAAAAAATTTTTTAAATCAATTTTCTTTTAGTACATACATTGTGAAGTATTTCCTTCTAAATAAAATAATGGCTTTGTTTTTAAATATGAACTTTTTTCTAATTTATTTTATTTTATAGTTAATTGTTGTTGAGAATATGTACAGCATAACATACACCAATTCCACAATTTCTACACGTACAAATCAATGACACTGATTATATTCTTTGAGTCGTGCTCTCATTCTCACCATCCTTTCCGGAATCAGCCCTCTCCCATGAACATAAAACTAACTGCCCCCTATGCTTCCTATATAATCTTTTGAGTTGCTGTTGTCACTTTGACCCCATTTAGAAGATCTTTGCTAAATTGCAAAGTATTTTGCAATTGGGCTCATTCTATCTTGTTCCGGATTCTACTCACAATTGCATTTAGTCACGTAAGTATGTAAATAAATCAGACAAATGAACAAAAAACAAAATAAATAGTGTCATTCAGCCATAAGAAATTAAATTCTGATATATGCTGCAACATTGAAGATCCTTGAAAACATCATGCTGAGTGAAATAAGTCAATTACAAAAGGACAAAGTGTATGTTCCCACTTCTACGAAATGTCTAGACTAGGCAGATACCTAGAGATGCAAACTGACTTGAGGGAACCAGGGCAGGGAGGGAGGGTTATGGTGATGGGAAATTTGGCTGTGGATAGTGGTGATGGTTGTTACGATTGTGCTATGTGCCATCAAGTCATTTCCAACTCATAGCGACCTTATGTACAACAGAACGAAACACTGCCTGGTTCTGTCCCAGCCTCATGATCCCTACTATACCTGAGCCCACTACTACAGCGCCCTTGTCAATCCATCTTGTTGAGGGCCTTCCCCTCTTTTGTTGACCCTCCACTTTACCAACCATGACACCCTTCTGCAGGGAATGGTCTCTTCTGACAACATGACCAAAGTAGGTGAGACGAAGTCTGGCCATTCTCTCTCCAAAGAGCATTCTGGCTGCACTTTTTCCAGGACAGATTTGTTAGTTCTCTTAGTAGTCCACAGTACTTTCAGCATTCTTCGTCAACACCACAACTCAAAAGCATCAACTCTTCTTCAGTCTTCCTTATTCATTGTCCAGCTCTCACATGCATGTGAGGTGACTGAAAATACTATGGCTTGAGTTAGACACATCTTAGTCTTCAAGGAAATTATCTTTGCTTTTTAGCACTTGAAAGAGGTCTTTTGCAACAGATTTGCCAATGCAGTTTGTCTTTTGATGTCTTGACTGCTGCTTCCCTTGGCGTTGATTGCAGAACCAAGTAATTTGAAGTCTCTGACAACTTCAATCTTTTCCCCATCTATCGTGATGCTGCTTATTGGTCCAGTTGTGAGGATTTTTGTTTTCTTTGAGGTGTCATCCATACTGCAGACTATAGTCTTTAATCTTCATCAGTAAGTGCTCCAAGTCATCCTCAGTTTCAGCAAGCAAAGTTGTGTCATCTACATATCTCAGGCTGTTGAAGAGCCTTGCTCCAATCCTGATGCCACGTTCTTCTTCATATAGTCCACTTTCTCAGATTATTTGCTTAACGTGTAGATTAAGTATGGTGAAAGGATACAACCCTGACTGTACTACCTTCCTGGTTTTAAACCATGCAGTATCCCCTTGTTCTGTTTGAACAACAGTCTCCTGGTCTATGTATAGATTCCTCATGAGAACAATTAAGTGTTCTGGAATTCCCATTCTTCTCAATGTTATCCACAATTCGTTATGATTCACACAATCAAATGCTTTTGTATAGTCAATAAAACACAAGTAAACATCTTTCTGGTATTCTTTGCTTTGGGCCAAGATCCATCTGACATCAGTTTTGATATCCCTCACTCCACATCCCCTTCTGAATCCAGCCAGCATTTCTGGAAGTTCTCTGTCAATATACTGCTGCAACCATTTTTAAATTATTTCAGTAATTAAAAGATCACCTTTCTTTGGAATGGATACAAATATGGATCTCTTCCAGTCAGTTAGCCAGGTAGCTGTCTTCCAAATCTCTTGCCATAACCGAGTGAGTGCCTCCAGTGCAGCATCCGTTTGTTGAAACATTTCAATGGGTATTCCATCAATTCCTGGAGCCTTGTTTTCCACCAATTCCTTCAGTGCAGCCTCGACTTCTTCCTTTAATACCATTGGTTCTTGATCATATGCCACCTCCTGAAATGGATGATCATCTACCAATTCTTTTTGGCATAGTGACTGTGTATTCAGTTCTTCTTATCCTTCTTCTTCTTCTTTTTAAATACAGTTTGTTGAAATATAATTTATGTACAGTGAAATAAACACAGAAAAGTAAAGTGACATGGGTCAATGCCTTTTTATTTATTTATTTATTTTTTTTGCAGTGTTCCCTCTCCTCCCCTCCATCCATCTTCTTTTGATGTTTCCTGGATCATTCAACATATTGCTAGGGAACTGTTCAATATTGCAATTAGAGGCTTAATCTTTTTCCTTGGTTCTTTCAGCTTGAGAAATGCCAAGTGTGCTCATCCCTTTTGGCTTTCTAACTCCAGGTCTTTGCACATTTCATTATTATAATTGACTTTGTCTTCTTGAGCTGCTCTTTGAAATCTGTTCAGCTCTTTTATCCTGTTGATTCTTCCATTTGCTTTAGCTATTCTCCATTCAAGGGCAAGTTTCAGAGTCTCTTCTGACATCCATTTTGGTCTTTTCTTCCTTTCCTGTCTTTTTAATGACCTTTTACTTTCTTCATGGATGATGTTCTTGATATCATCCCACAATTCCTCAGGTTTTTGGTCATTGGTGTTCAGTGCATCAAATCTATTCTTTAGATGGTCTCTAAATTCAGGAGGGATATAATCAAGGTCATATTTTGGCTCTTGTGGACTTCTTTTAATTTCTTCAGCTTCAACTTGAACTTGCATGTGAGCAGTTGATGGTCTGTTCTACAGTCAGCTCCTGGCCTTGTTGTGGCTGAAGATACTGAGCTTCTCTATCACCTCTTGCCACAGATGTAGCCAACCTGACTCCTGTGTACTCTTGTCTGGTCAAGTCCATGTGTATAGCCTCTGTTTGTGTTGTTGAAAAAAGGTATTTGCAATGAATAAGTCATTGTCTTGCAAAATTCTATCATGTGATATCCAGCATCATTTCTATCACCAAGGCCATATTTTCCAACTACCAGTGATTCTTCTTTGTTTCCAACTTTTGCATTCCAGTTATCACCAGTGATAATCAGCACATCTTGATTGGATGTTTGGTCAATTTCAGACTGCAGAAGTTGGTAGAAATCTTCAATTTCCTCATCTTTGGCTTTGGCAGTTGGTGTGTAAATTTGAATAACTGTAGTATTAACTGGTCTTCCTCTGAGGTGTGTAGATATTATCCTATCACTGACAGCATTGTACTTCAGGATAGATCTTGATACATTCTTTGTGATGATGAATGCCACACCATTCTTCTTCAATTTGTCATTCCTGGCATAGTAGATCATATGGTTGTCTGATTCAAAATGGCCAAAACCAGTCCATTTCAGCTCACTAACACCTAGGATATCGATCTTTATGTGTTCCATTTCATTTTTGACAACTTCCAATTTTCTTGGAGTCATACTTCATACATTCCATGTTCCACTTATTAATGGTTTGTTATTATTAATTGTAATTATTAATTATTAATGTTTGCAGCTGTTTCTTCTCATCTTGAGATGTGTCACATCAGCAAATGGGGTTTCCAAAAGTTTTACTTATCCACATCATTAAGGTCAGCTCTACTCTGAGGAGGCACCTCTTCTCCAGTTGTATTTTGAGTGCCTTCCGACCTGAAGGGTTCGTCCTCCAGCACTATATTGCACAGTGTTTCAGAGCTATTCATAAAGTTTTCCAGTAATGTATCAGTGTTTCACTGCTATTCATAAGGTTCTCACTGGCCAATTCTTTGACAAGTAGATGGTCTCTTCCTTCTTTTGAGTCTCTCTTAATTTGGAAGCTCTGCTGAAACCTGTCCACCATGGGTAACCCTGCTGGCATTTGAAACACTGGTAGCATAGCCTCCAGCCTTACAACAACACTCAAGCCACCATATACAACAAACTGACAGTCAAGTTTGTCTCCCTTAGCTATTGGTGATGGTTGTAAAAAATGGTATTTGTAACTAGTATCACTGGATTGTACACGTAAACAATGTTGAATTGGTTAATGAAGAGTTATATATATATTTCCCAAAAGAAAAACAAAATTAAAAAATAATAATAAACAATATCAAGGGTATTAGCTCTAATGTTTATAATTTTCTGAATACTTTTGAGCAATATTTTGTTCATACAGTTCAGGCAAAATGGAACCTGGAGAGGCAGAGGTCTCCCCTGATAAGCACAAAGTGACTGAGGGTTGGAAAGCATGTAGCTGTCAGTGCAAGGTGTTCACCAGCAGCCAAACTGGTTTATCAAAGCAGGGCATGTAAAAGGTAAAGAATGACGACAGTGAGTAAGTGTGCTTGCGAAGAGGATGAGGCTCCGTGTGCCTCTGGTCTCCAAGAACATTTTGGGGAGAAATTACTCCTGTGAATGTGTAGGACACTTTACTTATCTCTGTACAAGATTAACACCATCGAGCCACTGGACTACACCACAAACCTATATATCACTACATGCAACAAGGTTATATTGCTATCAACAATTGTGGTGCAGTGAATTACTTAATATGGCCTTTATGAGTCCCACAAAATGAGTCAGTGGGAGTATGCAAATAGGTGCTCGTGACACACCAAAGGGATTGGACAGCTGGCTAATAATGCAAATAAGGTGCATGGGACACTTGCAGGTGTGGGTATCTTTCTCTTCCTAAGGACAAAGTTGTTTGGAGTCAATCTCGACTCCTCCATTTCTCTTACAACTCACATTCAGTTAAACAGTCAACTCTGCCTTCAGAATATATACATCATGCCATCCTCGTCCGAGCCTAGTGTGATAAGAGACAGGAAGACAGATGGGCCATGGGTCAAGCAATGGGCTCTAGGGCCACCCAACAAATTCCTGACTTGCAGAAGCAGTGTCCCCTAACAGTCTAAAGGCCACAGTGACTCCCACATACTGGCTCTCAGCTACTTACCTGGACAGGTGCTTTTTGAGAGACCATAGCTACTGCCCATTCTCCAGCAAGTAGGTCACCTTCCATTGGGAACAGGATGTGCTATTAATTGGGACAAAATAGAAATGGTTATTTTGGTAAGAATGAGAGGAAACATCTCAATCCTGCCTGGCCTTCGAGACAGGTGGATTTGGAATGAGGTTACTTTTACCCAAACAAAATGCTGATATTTGACCCAAAATACAAGAGCACATACAGCAGCCCAGTCACCAGAGGTTGTAGAGGGGAGTACTGATGGGACCCTGGAAGGTGACATCTGTCATTCCAGACAATGCTTTTAATCGAGTCACTAGGTCTCAACCACCCAGTAGATCAAAACCACCTGGTGATGCCTGGTTCAGAAACCAAACCAAATTAAAACCTCTGTGGGGAGATGAAGGCTTCAGTACATTGTGAAACTCCTCAGGCAATTGTGAGGCCTAAACCCAATTGTGTGGAGTTAACTCTGAATCATGATGACGACCGTTATGTCCGAGTAGAACTGCGCCCCATTGGGTTTTCAATGGTTGATTATTCAGAAGTAGATCACCAGGCCATTCTTTCAAGACACCTTTGGGTGGACTCCAGACACCAAACTTCCATTTAGCAGCCAAGCATTCTACTGTTTGCACTTTCCAGGGACTACATGAGTCTGAGAGAGGGTTGAATAACACTCGTCTAAATCAACTGTTGAATAGGAGGTAAGGAAAATAGATATTTTACTTTGATTTTAAGGTTTTTCTTATCTACAAATTCAAATATTAACCATAAAAGACCTGACACAAACTGCAAAAGCCTGCCAGAAACAGCTCGGTAGAATGTAAAGTTGTCTTATCCTGGTAGAAAAGGATAGTCTTCAAACCATTAATTCCTAATTTAAATCTCAAAAGGACTCATGGCTACAGGTGGGGAAAAACAAAAATCAACTTGTTGCCATGGAGTAAATTCTATGGACTCACAGGGGCCCTTTAGGATAGGGTAGAAGTGTCCAATTGAGTTTCCAGGCTGTAAACTTAGAGAAGCCGACTGCCACATGTTCCCAAACCTGGAGCAACTGCTAGGTTCAAAACACCAGCCTTTCAGTTAGCAGTCAAGCGCTTTAACCACTGCACCACCAGGGCTCCTTGCAGATGGGTGGCGGGCCCCATTCTCAGCACCCAGACCAGAAGTAAACTGTTAACAGTTGATGTCAGCAGAAGAGGGAAGGGAGGCTTCAGTCATGTTCACATTAGCCAATGGTTGCTCTCTATTTCTCCCTCCTCTTCTCTTTATAAGCCATTTCCTTTCTCTTGTATCCACATCCGGTAACTGTTCAGAATAACTTTATATTGAACTTTCAGTGAGTTTTGATTATTTCTAACACCACGGAATCATCAGGAGTCTGACAGGCAGAGGCCCTGGTCTGGAGAGGCTCTGGAAGGCACAGGGATGATGACTTCCAGGCTGGGGAGACACCCATGGGCCTTGGCCGAGCCCTGCAGGGCCAGGGAGGGCTCAGGTGTAAGCGCCGGGCCATGACCCTGCGCCTCCTTGCGGGGAGCCCCGGGAGTGAGGGAGCGGAGGCCTGCACATCAGGGGCCAAGCTGTGGCCCTTTCACTCCCTGTGGCCCAACAGCCGCCAGGTAGCACGACTGGAAACCTCCTCAACACCTCTCTCAGAATGGCGGCAAGCGCATGCGCACTACGTCACCGGTGGGCAGGATCCGGGCTCCGGCAGCGCCGCCATTTTGGGACCAGAGACAGTCCCAGCGCGGTGGTGGGGCTGGCCTGTGAGCCCCAGCGAGGGTGGCGTGGGGTCCGGCCTCCAGCCTGAGACCGCAGAGCCATCTTCCCTCCTCTGTCTGCAGGCTTTCTGGCCGCGGGGCGCCCTCCCTGCGACCCTCTGAGGGTCTCCTCAGGTGCCGGCGCTGGGCCGTCCACTGGCCGGGACTCTGCGGGGCACCCCAGTCCTCTCCTGTCCAGACTGGAGGTGGAGCCCCGTAACACTGTAACCGCCACCGCCATCTTAAGTCCCTCCTCACACACCCCTCCCACCGTGAACGCCGTTCGCGTGGACACGCCCCGCGGGACACCCGACAGGGTCGCTGGACGCTCACTGGCCCTCACGGCCACAGGCAGCATTCAGCTTGCGTCCTGCTGGCCTTCCTCCTAAACACCCGCGGGACGCCCCTCTGGGCCATACCGTCTCCACCGCTCAGCCAGTTAGCACTGTCGCCGGTGTGGCCGTGGAGGACGCTCAGGGACTCTGCCACGTCCCTGTCCCCATGCCTTTCCCTCCCAGCTCCTCAGTCAAGCTGGTGACTGCAGCCTGACTGCCCCTCCAGGTCCCGCAAACCAATGATCCCCAGAGGAAGAGAGGAAGCAGCGCTCTCCTCTCAGAGCCTCTCTGCACTTGGTCCCCAGCCACCGCGTCACTATGTGCATGGCCCATACACCAGGTCTGGGGCATCCCCTCCACATGCCTGCCTCAAGCCTCCCAGCAGTGATTGTGCACGTGTCCCCACAGCTGTCATCGTGTATTCATACACTAGTCCTTGGTGTCTGTATATGCCACTGGTGTGTCCCATGTCACACACCATTTCTGCTATTGAAGGGGGATATATAGTTGTGGCTTCAAAATAACTGTCGAGGTGTGTCTCCAGGGTAGATGCAAGATGACCCCAGGTGTGTCATTAGAGCACATCTGTCACAGAGTCCCCCAGACATGTGCCTGCTTCTCTCACAGGTGTGCTACACTGTCACCACCACACCCATGCATATAGTACCGTTAGGTTTCGAATGCCGAAAGGAATATGACCGAAAGGAATATGACCGAAAGGAATATGACCAGGGTGAATTGTTAGAAAAATAAGTTTTATTGAATCATCGGTCTGACGGATGGGCTGAGGCTTGGAGTAGCATCAGCCCTGATCCAGTCTCTGCAGGGTGTTTAAGTAGTGTTTTAATGCAGGAGGTCGACTGCCTATTTCAAAAGAACCAATCCTAAGTGCTGAAGAGGAACTAAACACAAGGGAGGGCAGGGACAAGATAAGCCCAGGATGGAGACTAAGGATCCAAGCAGAAACAGAGTGGGCGTGAGGGGCAGCTTCATGGCAGGGGAAAAATGAACAAACAACTCCACAGGAAACTGGGAGTTTGGGAGCTTGGGAGCCTGGGAAAGTAAAGAACTTCATCAGAGAGAAAGAGAAAAAAAAAACTTAGTAGATATTAGCAGATCCGGTAGGGGGTGAAGGATTTATCTATCAAGTACCTGTTTCCAGACTGTGCCAGGGAGTGCTAGCAGTCACACTGCTTGTGGTTCCAGATGTGTCACCATCACAAACCTGTCCACCAGGTACTCAAACCACCTGTGACCAATATCTAGCAGGCAGGAAATCTGGGGAAAAGGTTAGCACGTTAGACAGCATCAGAGATCCAATAGTGTAGTCCCTCGGAAACCCAGGGAGGGGTTGCTATGAGTTGGGTTGACTCAACAGCAAATAACAACAGGCTATGGAAAAGGGGCAGGGACACAAATGCACAAACTGACAAAAGGCTTAGCAGCTGTAACACATCAATGAAATTATTTAAATAGAGGTACATGGTACTTGGCATAGTGTCTAAGGCACTTGACTGCTAACTAGAAGGCTGGAGGTTCAAACCCACCAGCCACTCCTCAAAAGGAAGGTTGGGCAATCTACTTCCGTAGAGATACTGCCTCGGAAACCCAAGAAGGGGTCACTATGAGTCGGATCTGACTCAACAGCAGTGAGTTTAGTTTTTGGCTTGGTACTTACAGGACAACTGACAAATAAAACACTAAAAGCCTAAGAACACATTTTGGATCCTGGTGGCAACCAATCTTTTAAAAAAATTAAGTTTTGAGACAACTGCTATCATTCAGGGCTAACATTTTAAAGTAATTTCATGTTGCTTGATAAAGTTAATGGGCTATGATACAACCTTAAAAACTCAATGCCGTCGAGTCAATTTGACTCATAGTGACCCATCCTTGGTTTTCCGAGGTGGTAGCTCTACAGAAATAGATTGCCCAGTCTTCCTTCCAAGGAGTGGCTGATGGGTTTGAACCGCCAGGTTCCTGGTTAGCAGTCAAATGCCTTAAGTACTACATCACCAGAGCTCTTACGTTTTTGAAAATTCATTCTGACGAGGTCTGGCATTAAATGACATGATGTCTGGAAGGGTAAGTAAAATCACCTGGTTCCATGAAAAGATAACCACCCACCTATGCTGTGACTCAAGCCTAGCAGTCAGTTATCAACACAAACGAAACATTATCTCCAGATGGAGAGCTATACCCACGTGTTCACAGCAGCTTTATTTGCAAGAGCCCAAAACTGGAAATAACTCAATGTCCACAAACAGATGAATGGGTAAACAAATAGTGGTATAGTCAGAGAGTAATATTCAGAGATAAAAAGAACAGATGACTCATAACCATCACTGGTAAATCAAGAAACACTTATGCAGCATGAAGGAAACAGGAAAAAAGAGGAAACACATTAGGATTCCAATCATGTAAAATTCTAGAAAATGCACATCTATTGTTAAGTATAGTAAATCAATGCCTGCCTAGGGCTGGGGAGGGCAGGGAGATTCTAAAAGTGCCCCAGGTAAATATGTAGGCAGATATGCTTATGCTCATAATGGGCTCATGGGTTTCTATGTGCCAAGTCTTCAAATTATACAGTAAAATATGTGGTTTATTCCATGTCAATTGTACCTCAATAAAGCTTTCAAAAAGTGGTTCCAAATTAAATTCTCTATCCTCCACTCTTTCTGGAAAACCAGGTTTGGCAACCCTACATTGACCGCCCCCATCACTCTCGTGTACTGACAGGTGGCAAATACTGGCGAGCAGTGCAGGCCGTTGTCACCTCAGTCAACAGGAATGAGGGCTGGGCTACGGGATCTCCGCTTTATCCTTGCATTCCTGTCTGTGCAGCGGTGACCCTGAGGTGAACTGTCAGAGGCTACCAGAATCCACAAAAACGATTTGCTGTGATGACAACCAGGGCTGCACACATGTAATTCTTCTGACACTACCCCAAATTAGGTCTGATTTCAGATTAGACAGTCCTGCATAAAAGTGCCTTCATTTCAGACATGTGTTCATGGAGTCTAAACCACCTGAATTTCTGTCCACCTAGCTACAAACGTGGGGGTATCCACTACCCCTCAGGTTCAATAATTTGGTAAAATGACTCACATAAATCAGAAAAGTGCTATGCTTACAGGTTACTTTTATCCTATCAAGAAATAATAAAGGAGCAAAAGGTACACAGAGCAAAGATCTGGGAGGATCCAAACGTGAACTTCCTTCTCCGCCAACTCAGGGCGCAGCACCCTCCTGGCAAAAACAATGTGCTGTCAGGGAAGCTCACTATCCACTTTTCCTTGGAGTTCATTTTGTAGGCACATTCGTTTGAATCACCAGCCACATGACTGAACTCAAATTCCAGCTCCCTACCTTCCCTGGGGGAGCTCTGGTAGCATAGTGCCCAAGGCACTTGACTGCTAACCAGAAGGCTGGCGGTTCAAACCCACCAGCCACTCCTCGGAAGGAAGAGGTGGCAATCTACTTCCATAGTGATACTGCCTCGGAAACCCAAGGAGGGGTCACTATGAGTTGGGGCCGACTCGACGGCACATAACAACCTTCCCTGGCAGCCGGGCTGATATCATGGGGTTGATTCCTGGTATGGCCAACCTGGGTCACCTCCTTAGTGTAACTATAGCTGTGGCTCAGTGTCCTACATAATGGCATTCCCATCACTCATGAGATCCCAAGGTTGCCGAGGTTTCTGTCCAGGGCCCATGGACAAAAGCCAAATTCTCTGGGTGAAGTTCATTCTTCACCTCAGCAGTGTCCCTCCAGAGTCCACACACCAGCAGCCACTGGAACGTGTGTGGAGGCACTTTTAGAAGAGGTGCACTCCATCTAACTTGCAGTCTCCTCCTCTCCTTTTCACCCAATGTTTCTGTACCTTCTGTGGGTCTCTCTGAGCCCTCACAATGCTGGGCAATGTGATCTTCCTCTCATGTATGCTATTCTCAGAAGCATGGAGGGTTTTCACAACTGTGCCCTCCTCAAAGTGACCTGAGAGCTGTGTGCGCCATGCACACACAATGGCATCCAGGTGACAAAGTCCTAGTCTTTCCTAGTGAGTTTTGGGCAGTAGTGCAAATTAGGCCCAAACTGAAGGGAGAGCTAGCTATATTCTATCCTAGCACTGTCTCCTCGCAAATTTTGGGGTCCTCACAAGAGCTGTTCACCCCATGTCATGGATTACGTCCCCACATAATGTGTCAAGTTGTCTGGGCCATGATTCCAGTGGTTTTACATAGTTGTGTAAAGGCATAATTTGGTGGTCATGTAATGATCTGATCTGATGTGATCAGCCAATCAGCTCTAAGGGGATTAGGGTGGGAACACTCTTACATAAGTCACAGCTCTGATCAGATATGAGGGGAGTTACCTGCATTATCTTCCATTTTATAAAAGGAGAGAGAAGCCAGCAGAGGGAGGACCTCATTACCACCAAGAACCAGTAGCTGAGTGCATTCTTTCGACCCAGTGTCCCTATGCTGAGAAACTCCTAGACCCAGGAGAAGACTGATGCCAAGACATATGAAGATGTCCAAAGGACACCAGGCCTACAGATACTGAAAGCCAAGGTCCTTCCCTCAGAGCCAACAGAGAAAGGTCTTCTGCTAGAGCTGGCACCCCAAATTTGGACTTCTAGCTCCTGAACTGTGAGAAAATGAATCTGTTAAAGCCATTCATTTGTGGTATTTCTGTTATAGTAGCATTGTATACGAAAAACATCTCTTTAAGCTAGGAGATCCGAATACTGTTCTCAAATCACCCAACAATCATAGTGAATGGGACCTCCCTTGCTTAAACACCAAGATGTTTCTGATTGTACAAACCAGAGCAGTATGTGGCAAAAGGCTCCCTGGTTGGCAGCTTGGAAGGTGGAAGCTTGTTTTAAGTATCATGGGAGACCAAAAATATCCCTGAAAGAAGGTAGTCTTTTGGACAAAATGCCACAATTCAGATCAGGCCCTCTGGGCAGAAGTTAGGTTGAGACTAGGCCTTAACTTGTCACAGGGAAGGGAGTAAGGACCCCCTCAAGGCTCAGGCTTCTCAATTTGCTCCAGAGAAAAGGTGGGGACAGATACCTGCCTCCCAGAGCATCCTGAGCTGGTGACTGACACACACTGTGGAGACCAGCCATAGGGCAGAGGTAAAATGGTGTAGGCCACAGACATGCGCAATGATGAAAATCTGACAGGTGGACTTGGGTTTTTCAGCCCCTGCAATCATGTGAGTGAGGAAAATCCTCCAGACTAATTCCTGACCCACAGATTTGGGGACTTGCCAGCCTCCACAACTGCATGAGCCATTTCCTAGGTGATGTAGTTGATTTAAACTGGCTGAACTCTGTCTACCATGGGGACTGTGCTGGTACGTGAAATATTGTAATACTGCTGGTAGTATATCTTCCAACGTGCCAGCCACCATGTACAACAAACTGACAGATAAGTGGTGGGAATAGTATGTATACAAATCATTAAATGGGAACTTAATTTGCTGCGTAAATTTTCACCAAAAACACAGTATTTTTTCAAATTATGAAAAAATAAATCTGATAAGGGCCTTGGGAATGTTATAAAATGCAATGCAACTTGTGAAGGCTTCCCCCATGCCTACAACTCATAGGGAATCTCCCCTCTGTGGATGTTTGAAGGTAGAAAGGTCAGTTCAAGATCAATCCCTCACCAACGCTCACCTCAAGTGGTGTTATTCTGAACAAGGAAACAGCACATTCCCTGCACATCTAAGGTCCTTCTCCAGTGTGATCTCTCTGGTGTCTAATGAAGGATTTACAGTGACTAAATGACTTCCCACATTGCCCACACTCATAACGCCTTTCTCCAGTGTGAACCCTCCAATGCTGAATGAGGACTGAGCGTTCTCTAAACGATTTCTCACATTCCGCACACTGATAAGGCCTTTCTCCAGTGTGAATTCTCTGGTGGTAAATGAGTAAACATTTGTATCTAAAGGATCTCCCACATTCAGCACACTCATGGGCACTAACTTTAGTGTGAATTCTCTGGTGGTGAAGGAGGCTGGACCCTCGGCTAAAGGATTTTCCACATTCACAACATTCATATAGCTCTGCTCCTGTGTGAATCCTCTTGTGTTTACTTAGGTAGGAGCAATAGCTAAAGAATTTCCCACATTCCCTGCACTCATAAGGTCGTCCTCCAGTGTGACTTCTCTGGTGTTTCTTAAGGTTTGAACTCTGGGTAAAGAATTTCCCACATTTGCTACACTCGTAAGGCTTTTCTCCAGTGTGAATTTTCCGATGTTGAATGAGGGTTGAGGAATCTCTAAAGGATTTCCCACATTCCTCACACTTATAGGGCCTTTCTCCAGTGTGAACTCTCTGATGGTAAATGAGTAAGCACTTGTATCTAAAGGATTTTCCACATTCGCCACACTCATATGGCCTTTCTCCAGTGTGAATCTCCTGGTGCTGAATAAGTCTGTACTCGCAGCTGACACCTTTCCCACATTTGGTACCCACACAATGTCCCTCTCCAGTGCAGATGCTCTCGTGGGGAACAAGTGTGTGTTTGTGACTGGAAGATTTCCCACATTTAACCCACTTGCAAAGTCTTTTTCCACTGTGAAAGGCCTCTCCACAGTTGACGCTGCTGGGTGGCTTCTCACTCTTACGAGTGGCCTGGGGCCGGAGAAGGCTTGGGGTTGATGGGAAGTCCTTCCCAACATCCCCACAGGTGAAAGGCATCCCTGACACACAGAATGTGCAGCTCTTCATAACCGAGGGCTTGTCCTCGTCTTTTCTGAAGGGTTTCTCTCCACTGTGGCGCCTGTGGTGCTGGCGAAGGCTTGCTCTCATCCAGAAGCATCTCACGCATGCCCCACCTGAGCAGAGATTCTGCTCAGGGTATGTCATTTGCTCAGTCAGGTGTAAAATGTCTTTCAGGAATGGGACACCCATCTCCCAGGGGTGAGTGTTCTCGGTGGATAAACCTGGCTTTGACATCTTGACCTGTGATATTCCTTCTACAGAGAGACTCTGCTTAGAAGATGCCTCCTCGTCCTCTTTTTCAAGCCAAGAACCTGAAAAGCACAGAAAAGCTGATGAAATGCATGCTGACTTTGCTGGGCAGTGGAAGCTCCATCATCAATTTGCGTCAGACACAGCAAGGAGTCCATGGAATTATTACAAGAACAAGGGAGTGGAAACGCTGAAGAATGGGCTGCTTGCCAGTGCTGGGACTCTAAGATTATATGGACAATAAGACAGAGAGACGCTCAGGAAGGAGAGGCAGGGTCTCCAACTCACCCTCTGCCAACAACCCTCGGGAGGACCTTAGGACTGGTAACACGTGTCTTCTGCACAGAAGAGGGTTATGCTCAGGACCGGGGAAATCCAGTGGAATTGGGAAGGACTGTTTACACACCTCATGACACACTACATGTGGGCCAGTGTTGGAGAACACTGCAGAGAGAGCAGTGGAGAGGAACTGGTGATGGGTGGCCAGAGATGTGGACTGGGGCTACATGCACAGCAGAAATAAGTCAACAACCTGTCAAGAACAGGTAGAAATTAGGTATGGCCATTGGGCATTTGCACCAGAAGACTGGTAGACACAGAGTAGATCCTGGTATAACACAGCTCTGATGTCATGCCTTCTGTAATAAAAACCGTGAAACCTAGCTAACCCTGCCCTGCTTGCCATACATAAGCATCTCCCAGGATCCCTGCTTGTGGTTACCCTGTCTCAGGTGCAATGTTCTGAGTGGCCTGGAACGGTGTGAGGTGTTCTCTCTGGGGAACTATGAAAGCATCTCCCAGGGTCCCTGCTGGTAGTTACCCTGTCTCAGGTACAATGTGCTGAGTGGCCTGGAAAGGTGTGCGGCATTCTCTCTGGGGAACTGTGACTACAATGTAAACTTTAATACTTTCAAGGTCTCTGTTTTGTGATCTGCATCTGACCTTGCCATAGCTCATCCAAGGTAATATAATTAAAATGCCCTTCCTAGTTGCCACTCGGCAGGGCCGCACCTCCCTAAGACCATCTTGTTCACTCTCCCAAGTAACTAGAATACACCCCTAGTCCCAGTTGTGTAACTACATAGGATCTGTACAAGGCAACACAAGTACTCCAGGGACACATGGGAGAGGTGAACAGCCAGCACTGGTCCACAGTAACTCAATCCACAACAGGCCACAGGAGATAAAACTAACACTACAAAAACAAAAACCTCTAAAGGAGGGCATTGCAAGAACAGGCCATGGTCAATATAAATAGTGGCCCTAACAATGCCTGTAATTCCAAGTGAGGAGGAAATATCAGCTAGAGGAAGGGGGTAGAACCTGGGCACAGTCATGCTGTCAAGCAGAAGACAAGAAAGAAGAGTTCCATTAGGCTGACAGTAAGACCCTGACTCCCAGATCCTCCCTGCAGGCTGTGTGCAGCACGGGTGGGGCTGCTCGGAGAGTACACACAGCTCAGCCCTGGCCCCCAGAGCACACATGCCAGGAACAGAGGGAAGGTGGCAGTGCCATGATTTGGCTGTAGAAAGATAGAGCTGTCTCTGGTGGAAAGAGCAAAGGCAAAGATTAGACTGGGACACATGTGTGGGTGTGAGGGTCTTACCCAGGGACGCTAGGATTGCAAAGTTCTCCAGCATCACATCACAGTACAGCAGCCTCTGAGTCTCATCAAGGAGCCCCCACTCCTCCTGGGAGAAGTCAATGGCCACGTCCTCAAAGGTCACACAGCCCTGCCAAGGTGGGGACAACAGTTCATTCCATTAGCTTCTCTTCTTGGGACCCCAAGTTCATCCTTCCTCACACTCATCTTCTGTTTATCGTGCTTCCCAGCCCAGAGAAGATACCACAACCTGATGTCACTGATGCCCTCTCCCCTTAGTCCCACTGATCAGTGTCAGCCATCAGTACCAACAGGATGTTGGCAGAGAAGATATGATCTAAGTCTGGGTTGGGCATGCAGGGCCATGCCCCCTATTGTCAGGCAACTGTCTTGTGGTCCCAAGAATATATCTCCCTGACACAACCATATATGGGCTTACCTGAAACCTTAGGTCCCTATTCCAGGACCCTGGAACCATCAGTTCACACTCATCTCCATGTGCACATGAGTCTTTGTTCCACACTCTCTCTCACAGCCTTCTCCTGCTCCCTGCTCCACACCATAAGCATCCCCTGGCGTACCCATACGATTCTCAGTATGAGGCATCCAGACAGTGGTTGGCAAATTTAAACAGAATTCAGCTCTACCTCAGACCTCACTAGCCCCAAACCAGCTATAAAAGCCTCCTTGCCTGACTCTGTTCCTTGTTTAAACCTCAGCCTCCCAGAACTACATGTAAATCTCAGTCACCCTTGGCCTTCTTCACCTTAGGCTGCACCTGCTGAACCACACCAGTCACAGTCTTTCCCTCGCCACCTAACCATCGTTCAACATCAGTTCTCAGTGGCCCAGAGATAATCCACAAGCTATACCGAAACACTTCAGACCACACCAAGGGCCACAACAAAATTTTGGTTTATCTACATAGCATGGCAAATAAGGACCAATCCAGGCCTCAGTGTCATGTTGCCTCTATTTCTACAGTGTCTGCACATCCATCTCATGTCTACTCAGTCCCTGGAAGCCTTGGCCTCCAACCAGTTCATGCTGTCTTCTACAACCTTCCCATGGCTACTTCTCCCGTACCTGCATTTGTGACCATGCCCAACTACGGGTTCCAAGCAAGAGATCCAGTGCTCCAGCCACACCCTCCCCTTCCTGGTATGCTATTAGCATTACTGCCATGACCGATTCCCCTACCAAACAGGATCCACAGCTCCAACCTGGTCCACACACTGGCAACTACCTTTGGAGATGTCTCCATCCTGAGCCTTCCCCAGAGGTGCAGAGCTGATGCCATCTGCCCACTTACCTCTACTCACTTGCTCTCCAAAACATCTCATACGTTTTTTAAATCTTCTTTTAAAATCTTATTTAATTGTTGTTGTTGAGAATATGCACGGCAAAATATGCACCAATTCAAGTTTCTACATGAATTAACATTGATTCTACATGAATTAACACTGATGCTACATGAATTAACATTGATTGCATTCTTCTAGTTGTGTAACCATTCTCACCTTCCTCTTCTGAGTTGTTCTACCCCCATGAACATAAACTCACTGCCCCCTAAGGTTCCTATCTAATCTTACGAGTTGCTGCTGTCAATTTTGATCCTATATAGATAATTCTTAAAGAAGTATATTGTTTAAGGCAGACATTTTCTACTAGTTAAGCTAAACTACTGTTTGGTTATAAGACTTCAGGGAATATTTTTGGTTTAAGGATCATCTCAGGGAAGTAAGTTTCAGGTGTCATCTATCCTCAATGGCTCCAGGAAGTCTGGATTCCATGAGAATGTGACTTTTTCTTTGTACATTTCTCCCCCTTTTGATCAGGATTCTCCTATAGAATCGTTGATCAAAATGTTCTGTAATGGTAGCCTGGCACCATCCAGTTCTAGTCTCATGGCAAAGAAGGCAGCTGTTCATGTAGACAGCCACACATTCCATTTCCTCCTCCTGTTTCTGACTCTCCTTGTTTCTCTGTTGCTCCAGGTGAACAGAAACCAATTGTGCCTTCGACGGCCACTTGCAAGCTTTTAAGATCCAGACACTATACAACAAATTAGGATAGAATAGAAGTACTAAATACATTTTTAGGTCAATTAACTGGAATTCTCATGAAACCACAACCCTAAACCTATAAACCAAGGAACCAAATCCCATGAGGTGTTTGCCTAAACATAAGCAGCTTCAGCAGCTACTTTTTGTAAACATGTCCATCACACAACTTTAGCCAATTCAACTTTTTATAGGTGTACAACTTATTGACAGTATCTATAACCGTCGGCTGTGCAACCCTACCCCTATTCAATGCATTTTTCCCATCACCGTAAACTGAAACTCAGTACCTCATTACCAATAACATTCTCTTTTCCCCTTCTTCCTGCTCCTGGTAATCACTAATAAACTTTGGTCTCTGTATACAATGTTTGTCCTTCTTTGATTAACTTACTTCACTCAGCATAATGTCTTCAAGCTCCATCCATATCATAGCATGTATCAAGACTTTATTTCTCCTAATGGCTGGGTAGTATTCCATTCCATGTATGTAGCCCATTTTGTTTATCCATTCATCTGTTGATGGGTAAAAGGAGCACTGGAGGCACAGTGCCTAAGGCATCTGACTGCTAACCATAAGACCGGCAGTTCAAACCTATCAGCCGCTCTGTGGAAGGAAAATGGGGCAATCTACTTCCATAAAGACTTACCACCTTAGAAATCCAATGGGGGTTGCTATGAATTGGAATCAACTTGATGGCAATGGGTTTGGTTTGGTTTGGTTGATGGGTATTTAGGTTGTTTTCCCCTTTCAGCTATTGTGACTAATGCTACAATGAACCCTGGTATACTAGTTTCTTTTTGAGTCTCTGCTTTCAAGTCCTTTGGGTATACACCTAGGACTAGAATTGCTAGGTTATATGATAGTTCCTAAGGCATTTGACTGCTAACCAAAAGACTTGCAGTTCAAACCCACCAGCCACTCCTCGGAAGGAAGACTAGGCAGTCTACTTCTGGAGAGATAACGCCTCGGAAACCCAAGGAGATGAGTTTGGGTTTTTCTTGGGGAGGATGTAGTTCTAATTTTAGTTTTTTGAGGAACTACCACACTGTTTTACAATGGTTACATTATTTTGCATTCATATCAGAAATGGAAAGGTTTCTAATTTGCCCACATTCTTGCCAATATTTGTTTGTTTGTGTATGTATATATATATATATATATATATATATATCTTAGCCATCTGCTTGAACAACTTCTCTTAGAAAGATCAGCACAAGGCCGGTCTCCATGAGGCAGAGGTTATAAAGATGTCCCAAATGTCCAAACTACTGTGCCACTCCATCATTTCAGACATTAACTCCTCCTCCTCCCAGTAATCTCCCGTCTTAGGGTTCCGTATTTCACTATTACGGCTCACAGAACTCACAGACACCCAAGGGATCATCTCTTTTTTATTTTTTAATTGTGATTTGGGTGAAGATTTACAGAGCAAATTCACTTTCCATACAGCAGTTCACACGTACTTTGTCTCATGTCATTGACCACAGTTTACCACAATGCAACAGCTCCCCTCACACTTCCTCCCCATAGGTACCTCTTCCCAGTGCCCCTCCATACACTCCTGTCCCCTGAGCTGTCTCCCTGTGCATAAGCAGCCCATCTTTCTCCCATGATTGTTCTCTCCAAGGAGTGTATCTACTTGAGGTAAATGTTCAACTCATATGCCTGTATTTTGTTTGGCTGGAAACCACAGGTGTGGGTTCAATTCCAGACCTGAAGGGCAGCTAGGGGCCATAGTCTCAGTGGTTTCACCAGGCTCTATCGGACCAGCAAACCTGGTCCCCACTTTTTTTTTTCTCCAAATGATTTTGAGTTTGTTCCACATTGTTCTCCCTCTTTATCAAGGGTCTCCTACATAGATCCCCTTCCAAGTGGATGATAGTGGTAGCCGGGCACCATCTAGTTCTCCTGGTCTCATGGTTGTATAGGCAGCAGATCGGATGGTGTACCAGTTGCTACGACTAATTGTTTCAATGAATTTTGGTTTTCTTCATTCTTCTTTCCTCTGGACGAGGAGAAACCCATTGCTGCATCTAGATGGCAGCTTGCTAGCTTTTAAGATCCCAGTCGCTACTTGCCAAAGTAGGAGGTGGAACAATGTTTTGTATAGTATGTTATGCCAGTTGAGCTTGATGTCCCCTGTGACTATGGTCCCAAGTCTGCAGGTTCAACTACTCGGTCCCTCTGAGTAGCTGGCTGTGACCAAGCAGTGACCACAACCTTGCCCCCAGGGGATCATCTCACGTAGTAATGGTGGAGGCTGGCAGGCTGGCAAATCCCAGGTCTGTGAGTAGGTCTGGAGGATCCTCCCAATTCTCAGAGTTTGATGAACCTCAATCAGCAGATCAGATGACGGCTGCTGTCCCAAATCCAGGGGTGAGATGACGATGAGCCAAAACACAGAACCGGAGCAAGAGAAGGGTGAACCTTCCCAGGAGAGTCGTAGGTAAACCCTCAAGGAAGCTAAGGGTGGTGATACGAGTTATACCCTCCAGCAAGGCAGGACTCAAGATACATTCCACCTATGTTGCTCCAACAGAAATAACCCAAGTGCATGGCTTTAACGATCAGCAGCTACTCAGTTTCTCAAGGCAAATCCCACCACAGAGCCAAATGCCAGTCATTATGGGGAACAACTACTGCCAGCTGCCCAGCCAACTTGACACCTGACCTTAACTACCACACCACCCCAAACAGGCATGGATAACGGGATTTACAATACATCACTGAATGGAGAACGATGGCTAGAAGGGCCACATCAAGCAATTCACTGCACCATCCTAGTGGGAGTGGAAGGGTATCTCACTGTGGTTTTGGTCTACATCTCTGATGGCTCATGACATCAATCATCTTTTCATGTGTCAGGATGCCATCTGTATGTTCTCTTTTGTGAAATACCTATTCAAGTCTGTTAAAATGGCATGGTGGAGGCATCTGACCTCCTCTGAATTCACAAGGGGAAGGAGGATCAAGATCAACAGCCCAAGGCTAATTCCTATGAGGCAGAGGTCAGACATGCCTCACCCTCCAAACTTTTTAGCAATTCTGAACCAATTGCCCCTCCATGGCACTCTCTACTTTGCTGGGTTTGACAATTCATTGCAATGGCCACACAGAACTCACAGAAAGTACTTAAAATTGTGGAGTCTGTTAAGGAAGTGAAAAACTCAAACTCACTGCAGTTGAGTCAACCCTGACTCATAGCGACCCCTCCTTGGGTTTCCAAGGTAGTATCTCTACAGAAGTAGATTGCCCAATCTTCCTTCCGAGGAGTGGCTGGTGGGTTTGAACCACCAGCCTTCTGGTTCTGGTTAAGGAAGTAACAGGCTATAATTGAGGATCAGGAGTGCTCAGGATACAGTTCTTTAATCAGGACAGCCTCCTCTCAGCCATGCCCGAAGGCAGGTCTCTCTCTCATCTTTGGCCCTGGCCCTACTCAGGCAAGTGTTACAAAGCTCTTTTAGCTCTGCCAGTAAATGCCTGGAGGTACTCCACTACACCAGAAAGCCTCGGCCCAAAGGCACTCAGCTTTCTCACTCCATGGGCTGGGAAGCCCCCTGTTCTGTCTCATGCTGGTCTCTTGGTTCTGCTGCTCTTGTTTCTTTGCCACTGCTTCTCACCATGTCTGGTGTCACAGCTCTGTCTCCTTGACTGATACAGGCATCGTGGGTCCAAAGGATGTGCTCTACTCCTGCTCTTCTTCCTTGATGGTAGCGAGCTTCCTCCTTTCCACCTCTTGGATGGCTCATTTAAGCCTAGCAGGATGACAAAACTGACAAATCCCACATTAGGGTTTCTACTTCTGTAGTGATACTGCCTCAGAAACCCAAGGAGGGGTTGCTATGGGTTGGGTCCAACTCATGGCAAATAACAACAACAACAACAACAATAATCCCTACAAGGGTGCCATGAACCTTATTTACATTATCAGTGAGCTATCCAATTTCCTCAGTGGTCCACAAGCACCTCCTATCTGCAGAGTCCCACCCAGTCACCTCGTGGGAGTTACAAAGACTATGGCTAGAAAGTCACACCAAGAATTCACTGTACCACAACATTCTTTGACCAATTTATGACTGGGTTATCTTCTGGTTGTTGTCAAAGTTTTATATATGTATTTTGGTTATTAGATTCTTATGGTTTCCAAACCTACCCTCCCAGGTGGTAGCCTGCCTTCTTACTTTTTTTGTTAGTCTTTTGATGAACAACAGTTTTTTTTTTAAATTTTTATGAGGTCCTATTTATTTGTTGGGAGCTTTGGTGCTGTAGTGCCTAAGGCATTTGACTGTTAACCAGAAGGGTGGTGGTTCAAACCCACCAGCCACTCCTCAGAAGGAAGACTGGGCAAGGAGGGATCACTATGAGTCAGATCCGACTCAATGGCAGTGAGGTTTTTTCAGAAGAGTGTGGGTCTGCAGGCTTTCTGGTCAGCGTGAGGTTTTTTTTTTTTTTTAATGTATTTATTTGTTTTGTTTTTGCTGTTTGGGCTTTTATTATTATACTAGATAATCCATTGTTTAAACCAGGGCTTCAAACTGGTTTGAGCTGGTTCAGTCAAGGCCAACAAATCAAAATCAGAAGAGATCCAAATATGTAAAATGTGGTGAGGTGGAACAATAACCTGACTGAGAAAAGTTATGGGTCGAAGCCCTAGAATGGGAGACTTGGAAGAGACGTAGTGATCCTTTTTTGGACCCTGATCCAGGTTGGGGAAAGTGATACACATTCAAATCAGCATAGTTAGCCACCATCTTACTGCTCTTGTTTATTTTAAGAGGGTGATTAAGTTCCAAGCAGGACACTGACTTGAAATATTTCCCTTTCCGATTATTGTTCCACTTCACCCACATTTTAAAAATTCAGGTCCATACCAGCATTGCTTTGTCAGTCATGACTAAACTGGAAAGCCCTGGTTAAAAGCTTGGCCTGAATGCACTGCCCCTACATTTTCTTCTAAGAACTTTATGGTTTTAGTTTGCACATTTGGATTCTTAATCCATTTTCAATTTGTTTTTGTTTTGTTTATGGTGTGAAACCTCTTTCACACTATATGGTGTTTATGGATCCTCTTTCATTTTTCTGCATGTGGAAATCCCAATTTTCCCAGCACCATTTATTGAGGAAACATTCCATACTTTTTAACATGGCCAAAACCAAGTCTCTTCATGTGTCCAATGATAATTACTCCTACTACCAACTTCCCTATATCACTTGATGGAGGTTCCATCTTTTCAGCTACTAAAACCAAACATCTTAGAGTTATGGTATGATTCCACTAATATGAAATAGCTACAAGGGGTAAGTGTATAATGATCAAAGTTAATTAGCGGTTACGGAGGGTGACTGGCAAGGAGAAAAAGGTTCTTTGATGGGTGATGAAAAAAATTGGAATGGTTAATAGTAATATTTAAACAACTTGATAAATAAATTAATGTCATGGAATTGTACATGTAATTGTAGAAACTGTAAAATGTTTTTTTACCTATATATTTACCACAATACAAAAAAAAAATTCTGAGGAGGTTCTGGCAAGATGGCGGATTAGGAAGAAGGATTACACAGACTCTTCAACAAAGAAAAGGGAAACCAATTAACAGAGACACAGAAGATAATCTTAGACCCCTGAGCCTTGAAGGGAAGGATGCAGAATTGGACTAAACCCTAACTAGCAGAAGAATTTGCGTGAAAATACCAAAAAAAGGAGACCTACGGAGCTGCGGTCTGACAACAAACTGAGTGACCCTGACAGTACAGACGGCTCGGAGATCCCCCCGACTGGTGGTAGGACCTAAGAATTAACCTAAAAATCACCCTGCTAGCCAGGGACTGCGCAGACTGTGCACCGTGGGTGGGGAACAAGCAGAGAAGGGGAAGAGAAGGGTGGGCTGAGCCGTGGACTATTGCCGGTCCGGAGGCCGCCGCCATTTTGTAGGTTTAAAAAGCGGCTTGACTATTTTAAAGAGACAGCGCTCTCACAGATTCCCGTGGTGGTAGGACTTAAGAATTAATCTAAAAATCACCATGCCAGCCAAGGGGACTGCACGGACTGTGCACGGTGGCTGGGGAACAAACGGAGAA
>NW_006922281.1:661932-665779 GCF_000298275.1 Orycteropus afer afer | reverse complement strand
GGGGGGAGGAATGCATAAGAAAAAGGGACACAGAGCAGAGGTACCTACAGGGATGAAATGGGAAGAGACCTGTTACATTGTGGGGATTTGCAGTCATGTCATGACACAAAATGCGTATGAACTGCTGTATGGAAAATGAATTTGCCCTGTAAACGTTCATCCAAATCACAATAAAAATTACAAACAAACAAACAAAAAAAAACCAAGCAAATCAAAATCCTAAAAAAAGTCCAAAAAAAAAACAAACTTACAGTCATCCCTGGCTCCCACCTTACTCTTTCGCCCTCAATATCAGAAAATCCAGGCAGCTCTTCTTAGACTGAATAAAAATTAGATACAGAAAACACAAATGTTGCACTTCCACGGCCATCACACTGGTCCAGCCGCCTTCAATACACACCTGGACTGCTACAGTGCCTCCACCCTAGTCTTCCTGCCATCTCCATACTGCAGGCACAGGGAACCTGGGTCAAATCTCATCGCTCCTCTGCTCCAAACTCCCACTGCTCCCATCATCTCCAGATTAGTCACTCAACTTCTCAGGAAGACATTCCAAGTCCGACTCCTGGCCCCTGCTCTCTCTTCCCATGAGAAAAAGAAATCAGTGGTTCCTTGAATTCTTCCAGCTCAGTCTCAACTCCAAGTATTCACACACAATACCACGTGTGCCTAGGACTACCTTCCACACTGCTTTCCTTGGTTGCCAACCACAAGCCTTCAACTCTGCACCCTATGTTTGAGGTCAGTTTAGTGTCTCCTGGCCCAAGGGCTGGCTAGGTAAGCGGAGGTAAAGCATTCCAAAAACCCACCCACTGCCGTGGAGTTGATTCTGACTCATAGCGACCCCTCAGACAGTTGAATTGCCCCATAGGGTTTCCAAGGCTGTAATCTTTACAGAAGCAGACTGCCTCATCTTTCACCCATGGAGAGGCTGGTGGGTTCAAACCACCAACCTTCTGGTTAGCAGCCAAATGCTTTAACCACAAGGCCACCCGAGCTCCCTGACAGCACAATCCCAGACACCATACAGATGGGGTCAGGAACTGTAAGTCCCTGGACATACTCCACTCACCGGGAGAGGATCCATAAGGCACTTCCGCAGCCACGGCAAATCCCGAGAAAACGGAGCCCATGAGAGGCAGGGGACAATGGCTGGGCCCCTGGAGCCCGGCGACCTCGGTGCTGCACTGCGCAGTGCCAACGCTTACCAGGCGTCCCTTGGGCAGGGACTCAACCTCCCTGGGCCTCACTCTGATTACCTCCCTTACAACGCGGTCTGCCCCTAAGCAGCCTGGGGAAAGCTTGTGTGTGTGTGTGTGTGTGTGTGTGCACGTGCGCCACGTGTCAGGACCCTTTACTCTTTTGTAGCGTAGTGCCTAAGGCATTTGATTCAAACCTACCAGCCACTGCTCGGAAAGTTGGACAATCTACTTCCCTAGTGATACCGCCCCGTAAACCCAAGGAGGGGTCGCTATGAGTAGGGTCCGACTCGACGGCACACAACGACAACAATTGTGATTTGGGTGGAAGTTTTCAGAGCAAACTCACTTTCCACACAGCAGCTCCCATACACTCAGGGAAAGCATTGTAAAGCCCACCACACAACAGGTCCCTCTTCTGCTCCCAACCCTGCACGGCGCCCAGCGTCCCGAGAAGCCTACTCCAGGCTGGAGCCCTACCACTCGCTGTTCCCTGACGACACAGAGGGTCTCCGGGCTTCTCGAGCGCTGCCGGCCCAGTCGCACCTGCGAGCATTTACACGAACATTTACCTGAGCCAAGTGCCTCAGCGCGGCCGCCGCCATCGGAGCCTGTGGCCCCGGAGTATTCCGGAGAAGCGGGCGACCGGGACGCGACCTGGAAAGAGCCATTCCCAGCCTGGTCCTGGCGCGGTCACCCTGGGCGGGGCCGCAGTGGAGCCTCACACACGCCTCTCTGCATTGATGACAAAGCCTCCACTCACGCTTGTTCGGTCCGCAGCGTCTTATCGTAGCCCCTAATCTGTAAGCAGATGTGAGAACATCCAAAATGACCGCGAGGAGGAAGACGCCGGATGTTCCGCCCTGACGTGATGAGCGCAAGACGAAAGGCTCCTTTTCTGAGTTTTCATTGGTTGAACATTGCTGCCGCTCCGCGCACGGCTTTCTGGGTAATGTAGTTTCTACAGTTATACAGGTCGCCGCGAAGCGCTAATAACCCTCAAGCGGGCCTGTAGATACAGAGTAGTGCCTAAGGTATTTGACTGCTAACAGAAGGCTGGAGGTTCAAACCCACCAGCCACTCCTTAGAAGAGAGGTTGGACAATCTACTTCCACAGTGATACTGCCTCAGAAACCCAAGGAGGGGTCGCTATCAGTCGGGGCCGACTGGACGGCACATAACAACAACAACAACAACAACAACATACTGATGTCATACTGATTTTGAGCTTCTGTCCTGTAATGTGAGAGAATAAATGTGCTGTTTTAAGCTACACACACACACACAAAAATAATAATAATAATAATAAAACCACTGCCATCAAGTGGATTCTGACTCATAGTGACACCCACTGAGTTTCTGAAGTGGTAAAACTTTACAGAAGTAGATTGCCCAATCTTCCTTCTGCAGAGTGGCTAGTGAGTTGGAACCACCAACCTCTGGTTAGCAGTCGAATGCCTTAGGCACTGTGCCACCTGAGCTCCTTAGAGCTTATTCTATCCTTGTATCGATTGCATTTTCAAGTTCCTCCTGAGAGGAGGCATGTTTTCTAGGTACCACTTTATAACTGAGTTTAACCCATGAGTTGTAAGCAGAAGTGTTGTGTGGGCTTTTGGTAAGTTTCCTTAAAAGAGAAAGGCCTGTATTCCTACCTTGTTCCTTCTTTTCTGCTGCCTGGAATGCACATGTAATGACTGGAGATAGAACAACTACCTTGGCCAATAGAGTAGAAACCATATGCTGAGGATGGTGAACAGAAAGATCAAAAACCAAGTTCCTGACGGCCTGGTGGGATTAACCATTCTGCTTATGGACTGTCTGCCCCAGAATTACATTAGATGACGAAGAAATCAACTTTTCTCTTGTTTAAGGTTCCCCCACCCAAAACATTGTAGTTTTTCAACAAATAATGGCAGAAATAGCTCTGGAAAAACATCCATAGAGAGCAAAAACAGTTAAGACATCAGAGACTCAGCAGGACACACTCAAACCTGAGGAGAGAGAGAATTAAACTGAGCAGTGACTGTGATGGTCTCTCGGAGGGTTTTGGCTCAATGTGATTCTCATTTATTCTTGAAAACATTGAACAATACACTTGGATAGAGACTTAAAGGGGACATTTAGAGGAGCCAGAATAGTAAAAAATAAACAGGAGAGCTGAGGCATGACGAAGAGTATTCTAAAGACTAAGACTCAACATGGCTAAGCCTTCTAACCCAAGTCCAGGCCAAATCTCTCCCGGTCCTAAGTCACTCTATTGTGTGTCTTTTAAAATTGCCTGTCATACAATGCAGCCTGTCATCTTTTTGAAAATGTCCACTGCGCTTTTGACCCAGATATGAGCAGTTCTACAGAAAAATACAGTTTCACTGACCTTCCTCACATAAATGTTAAAGAGCATAAGTTGTGCTTACACTTCATAGAGATGTGCTTAGAATAAACTAATGTTAAGTAGAGACATGCTTGTAGCTTTTCTGTATCATAACCTTTTCCCCCCTTAAGCATAAATATAAGGAGCTCTGGTGATGTTGTGATCAAAAAGCATTTGACTACATAGAAAAGGATGGAATCCTCCCTAACTCATTTTATGAAGCAAGCATAACCTTAATACCAAAACCAGGAAAAGACATCACCCAAAAGGAAAACTA
>NW_006922281.1:655690-658867 GCF_000298275.1 Orycteropus afer afer | reverse complement strand
CAGAAGAGTATGGAGGGATGGACACTGGGAGGAGGTAACTATGGGGAGGAAGTGGGAGGGGAGCTGCTGCATTGTAAATTTTGGTCAATGACGTGAGACAAAGTATATGTGAACTGCTGTATGAAAAGTGAATTTACTCTGTAAATCTTCACCCAAATCCTAATTAAAAAAAAAAAGCATTTGACTGCTAACCAGAAGGTTGCTGGTTTGAACCCACCGCTGCTCCATGGAAGAAAGATGAGGCAGTCTGCTTCTGTAAAGATTTACAGCCTTGGGAACCCAGTGGAGGTCACTATGTCAGAATCGACTCAGTGGCAGTGAGTTTGGTTTGTTGGGTTTTTTTTTTAAGCATAAGAATACTTAACATTTTCATTTTGGATCATTTTATTTCCTTCGACAGCTCTTTGCTTTTATACTTGAATGGTGTCTACCGGTATCATGCAGTTCTAACTCCATTGTTGCTCCCTTGACCATGTGTCAGAAACCATTCTGGCTTTGTTGACCTCAGAAGCTGGACTACAGAGGTCTAGATGATCAAATGTACCAGAACACGTGACTTTGAAGGTCAGCTGATTCTCAGAAAATGCCCCTAGAATCTCCTTTCTAGCACCTTGTACCTATATTTTAAAATTATTCCAGGAAACTTAGAGTCAGCCAAAATCCTGTCACCTAAGTGACATAAGGTCAGTCACACTGCAATGTTCAGTCCTTAGAAGCTTGTATGTGAGATCTGGACAATGAATAAGGAAGACCAACGAAGAGTTGATGCTTTTGAGTTGTGGTGTTGGCGAAGAATACTGAAAATACCATGGCCTGCCAGAAGGAACAAATCTGTCCTGGAAGAAGTGCCTCCAGAGTGCTCCTTGGAAGCAAGAAATACCTGGACTTCGTCTCACCTACTTTGGCCATGTTGTCAGAAGGGACTATTCTCTGGAGAAGGATGTCATGCTTGGTAAAGTGGAGGGTCAACGAAAGAGGGGAAGGCCCTCAACAAGATGGGTTGACATGGTGGCTGCAGCAATGGGCTTGGGGATAGTAAGGATTGTGAGGCTGGCACAGGACCGGGCAGTGTTTCATTCTGTTGTACATCAGGTCATATGAGTCAGAGACGCCTTGATGGCACATAACAACAACAAAGAGCCATCCTGATGAAGGATCAACTTCTGCAAAAGTGGCCAACCAAATCCTGACACCTGCAGCTTTGTAACTGCCATCCAATCGGAAATACCCCAAATGCATCCCCTTATTTGCAGTCTTTATTCACAAGGAGCTCTGGTGGGTCAGTGCTAAAGCATTTGACTGCTAAGCAGAAGGTTAGTGGTTCAAACCCACCAGTCACTCCACAGAAGCAAGACTGAGCAACCTACTTCCATAAAGATTTACTGCCTCAGAAACCCAAAGTGTTAGAGTTGGAATCAACTGCTATGAGTTGGAATCAACTCGATGGCAGTGAGTTTGGTTTCTTTTGGTTTTATCTTTATTAACTTCTGTAACTTTATAAGTCCCCAGAGCACTTTGTCAAGAGCTTCTTGACTCTATTTCCCCATTTTACAAAACACTCTTTTACCACAATAAATTGTTTTTTATTTTAAGCAGATTTGTAGTTTTTTCACCATGACAGGTGTCATCTTTATTCACTGCTCTGCCAATAGTTCAGCAAGCAAATACTGGGTTTCCCAGGCACAACTGTAGATGCATGGGAGACATATGGACACAAAGACAAGGACTTCTGTGCTCACGCAGCTCAATTCTATTCAAAGAACCAGATAGAATACATAACAGAAGATGTACTGTATTGTATTGTGTTTGTTGTTGTTGTTGTTTGCCGTCGAGTCGGCCCCAACTCATAGCGACCCCTCCTTGGGTTTCTGAGGCAGTATCACTACGGAAGTAGGATTGCTTATATTAGAACAGGGTAAACACAGTTGAAAGACAAGATGAGGGTGCTGAGAAGTGGGGAGACACAGAGCAGACAGGAAGACCCCCTCAATAAGGAAGCCAGTCAGCAAACACCTGAAGGAGGTGAGGGATGAGCCATGTGGGTATTTTTGGAATTAGTTCTAGGCAGAAGAAATAGGTCTTCCCTACAGAAAGTTCTGATCGTTCTGGTAGCGTGGGTTCACCACAGAATGAAACTCTGCCTGATCCTGCACCAACCTCACAGTTGTTGCTATATTTGAGCCCATTGTTGCAGCCACTATGTCAATCCATCTCATTGAGGGTCTTCCTCTTTACCTGTGATGCTCTACCAAGCATAATGTTCTTCTCCAGGGACTAGTCCCTCCTAATAACATGTACATGAGATGAAGCTTTACCATCCTCGGTTCTAAGGAGCATTCTGGCGGTACTTGTGTTACTTGAAAAATGCCACGGTCTGCCCTGGAGCTGCGCAACCAATAGTCCACACCAGAGTTCAAGGAGAAGAGAGTTAATTAGGAGGTGCACAAGGAAAGACGGATGGGGTCTCATGACTCCAAAAATGCCCATTCTGCTCAGCACATACAACCAGGGGTTCTGATACCAAAGGAAAAAGAGAGGCAGGCCTGTTTAATGATTGTCCACAAGTTAGAAGAGACAATATGCAATTAAGGAAGCAGTGTTTCCTGTGAGTCCCTGGCACTCAGATGATCCTGAAGAGGCTCCACTGGTGTCTGTCAAAGCCCAGGTAACCAGTCCTACAGTCTGGCCCAGGAGCCTTTAATGACATAGAAGGCCCTGTCTTAGGCCCCAGGGTGCAGCAGGAACTGATAACTGTAACTTAGAGAAAGAAAAGATTAATTATAACAGAACATTGAAGTCAGGTTTTAAAGAAATGGCACCTTAATTTAAAAAAAAAAAAAAATTGGAGTCTTATTTTAACAATATGGAGTAAGTCCTAACAAAGCAAAAATCTTTATCCTCACACTTCTTCCAAGACAGATTTGTTCATTCTTCTTGCAGTCCTTGGTGTATTCAATATTCTTCACCTGCACCATAATTCAAATGCATCAATTCTTCTGAGATCCTCTTACTCATTGTTCATCTTCCACATGCATGTTGTTGTTGTTGTTGTTGTTGTCATGTGCCGTCGAGTCAAACCTGACTCATAGCGACCCCTCCTTGGGTTTCCGAGGCAGTATCACTACAGAAGTAGGATTGCCCAACTTTCCTTCTGAGAAGTGGCTGGTGGGTTTGAAC
>NW_006922281.1:650282-655374 GCF_000298275.1 Orycteropus afer afer | reverse complement strand
TTTTTTTTTTTTTTTTAACACTTTCAAGAAGTCTTTTGCAGCAGATTCACCCAACGTAGTTTGATTTATTGACTGCTGCTTCCACGGATGTTGACTGTGGATCCAAGTAATGGATTACAATTCAGGATCAAGGAAGGAATCAGGACATACTTCTTCAATCAGGAAAGTTCCTTCTTATCATGCCTGCAGGCAGGCCTCTCGGCCTCTCGGCCTCTCAGCCCCTCGGCCACTAGGCCCCTTGACCAGCCCCTGCCCTGCTCCAGCAAATGTTGTAAAGCCCTTTAGCTCTGTCAAGAAGTGCCCTGAGACACCCGGTCTGCCAGGAGGCCTCCTGCCTGAATGCACACAGCTGTCTCCCTGGGTCAGCACACTCACTGTGGCTGCCTGCAGGTGCCTCACTCTGGGCCAGGGAGCTCACCCTGCTGCTCTTCTGGTTCCGCTGCCACCCTTCCTCGTGGTTGCTTCTTGCTGTCTTGCACCATCTCCAGTGATACAACTCTCTTTCTGTCTCCTGGGTCTAAGAGGTTCTCAGCACAAGGACCCCAGCTCCAAAGAACACACTCTACTCCTGGCTCTTCTTATGGTGGTGAGGTTCCCCCTCTGCTTCTGGGGTTGGCTTCCTTTATGCCTGACAGGATGGCAAAACTGATCATTCCCCTCATTAGGGTTATACGGGCTTTATTTTCATGGTCCTAGCCCTGCAAGTGTTCCACGCACCTTATTTGCATCATTAGCAGGCTTTCCAATGCCTTTGGTGGGTCACAAGCACCTTGTTTGCATAGCCCCACCAATCATTGTGTGGGACTCACAAAGACTATGATGAGAAGGGCCATATTATGTAATTCACTGCGCTATAATCTGGAATAAACTATATGACTATGCATGTAAGTAGTGGCTAAGTAAATAAGGGGATATCCTGGAAGAAACTTATAGTGCAGAGCCCATACTTGGAAAAAAAATGTTTCCTTGCCAGCCAGGCCAAGCAGAACTGAGAAATGTGGGTGTCGCTGTCAATGAGCAAAAAGGGGCTAAATGCTGGAAAGCCTGAAGACACCAATGCAGAGATGTTTATCAGCCAGTGGCTTGGAGACACGGTCAGGGTAGCCAAAAAGACAAAAGGGAAGACAGTAAGTAACAGGAGACAAACATGCTCACCAGCAGGAGGAGGGTGCGTGTGGCTCTGTCCTTGCAGGAAGGTTGGGCGGAGAGGCTGTTGCTGTGAATGTGTTGGACTTGCTGCTTGTGTCTGTGCAGGACAAGGACCATGGAGCCACTGGCCCAGACCATGAGGCCCAGACACATTGTGTCAATGCAGGGAATAATAAGTGCAGTTACTAAACCTGCAGAGCGCCCTGGAATAACCCAGGAACAGTAGGTAGAAGTAACTTCCACACTTATGTTTCTGCTCTTCAATGGGCTGGTCACTCTCATAGGGATGTGAGGGTTTACTAAGAGACGCAGCATGCAGCAGGGGGGACAGCAGAAGCCAATGTACTTTGGTGACCTCATTCTGAGCTCCATCTACCTAGAGAAGCTGGGGCAAAGCTTACTGGCCTGGAACCACTTAGGAGCCAGGTGGTGCTGAGGGAAACCCCCCTGCTCACCCTGTGCAAATAGAAGACAAGTTTACACCCAATGTCATCCAAGAAGTATTTCCATCCCAAACCCGCCATGGTCTCAGGAACCCGTTTGGAGAAAAGGACTAAGGAGTTGGCCAAGACCAGTTGGTTGAGAATCAAGTCTATGTGTCTCAACGTGTGTCCAGTCATCCAAGTGAGGTTATAAACACAAAGAAGAAAGGAATTTCCAAGGATCCCAGTTTCAGTCTGAATGAGGAAGATAATTCCCAGATTTAGATTAGTGAAAAACATTTTTTTAAAAAAATTGGAGAGAATGATGGGCTTTGATGTTGTTAGGATCACAGGAATCTGGAGAATAAAACAAAATATTGAATGATGACCATAAAAGCCAGAAAAGGCATTTGTTCCCATAACAAGTATTCTAATATAATATGAATATTAAACTAGGACGTGGAATGAGGGCTAACACTGCTGTTGCCACTTGGGTTTTGGCCAAATGCAGAGAATACTCACTCCCATCTGACTGACTTACCTTGTGATGATTTGCATTTATATTATGATGGCTCTGTTGGGATTCATGGGCTAGCCTCCTGGTGGTTGCCATGGAGGCACAACAAAGGGATAATTGAGACATGTCTGATTTCAGGGACAGTGATAGGAAAAAGCCATCCCACAGACCTTCTGGCTAAAATCGGGGCAAGTAGGACAGACCAAGTCATTTCTGGTTGGGAGCAGTCACCTTGGAAACCTCAAGAAATCCCGGGCAGTGTCTGAGGTTTGGGGACTCTCGACCCACTTTCCATTTCATCCCATTGTGTTAAGGTCACACTTAGGCCTTGACACAATTATAGTTTCTGGTTATTCTTAACTCTTTAAACCCTGGCAATCTGATTCATTTGGACTCTTTTGAAAAATACTTAGACTTCTATTTCTCTACATGGGAGATCAAGTTTACTTTTCTGCACTGATCACAGAAATTTGCTACAGATTAAAAAAAAAAAGAAATTGTCCATGTGATAAAGGACATGCTGTTCCCTAGATCTGAGAAGAAAGACCAATGTCTGCAGGCCTGCATTCCCCACAGGAGGTTCAGAGCCAGTCTTGAAGGAACAGTCAAAGCACAACATGCTTACCAAAAAGTGTTTACAAACCAAACCCACCGCCTTCCAGTCAATTTTGACCCCATGCCCGGAGTCCCACTGCTGCCTAGGCTTTTCTTGATGGTGGTCTTTATGAAAGGAGCCCTAGTGACACAGTGGTTAAAGTGCTAGGGTTTGTGGTTTGAACCCACCAGCCACCCCGCTGGAGAAAGACAGGGCAGTCTGCTTCTGTAAAGATCACAGCGTTGGAAACCTTCCAGGGCAGTTCTGCTCCTCCTGTAGGGTCATAATGAGTCGGGACTCACTCGACAGCAGTGGGTTTAATCTTTATGAAATCAGATCACCAGGCCTCTTCCATGTGTCTCTGGGTGGGCTCGAACTATGAACTTTTGGGTTAGATGAGCACAATCATTTGTGTCACCCACAGACCTTACACTTACCAAGAGACTAAAAAATAATTCCCCAGCAGTTGCCAGTAGACACCCTCCCCAAACGGGCTCTTACCCCTCTTACAAAGGAGGGAAGGGAAGACTGTGAGGAGTTGACTCAGGACGAGCATTTCATGCATGTTGCGGCAAAGGACCCCTGGTGGTACACTGGTTAAGGACTCAGCTACTAACTGAAAGGTCAGTGGTTCAAACCCAGCAACCACTCCATGGGAGAAAGATGTGGTAATCTGCTTCCATAAAGATTATGATCTTGGAGAATCCCTGGGGCAGTTCCAGTCCATCCTGTTGAGTTGCACCGAGTCACAACAGACATAAGGGTAAAGAGATGGAACAGAAAGAAACCCCTGGTTGGAACAAATGTTTAAGCGCTTGGCTCGTTGAAAGGTTGGTGGTTCAAACCCACCCAGAGGCACCTGGGAAGATAGGTGATCTGCTTCCAAAAGATGACAGTTTTGAAAGCTCTCTGGAGCACAGTTCTATTCTGACACACACGGATTGCCGGGAGTCAGAATCAACTCCACAGCAACATGGTACAGAAGGCAGAGAGCAGATGCCAGGCAGCTATGGGACAGGAAGGAGACCTTTATAAACAAAACAAAACAAGCCATTGCCAACTAGTGGACGCAGACTCACAGCACCCCTAGAGGACAGGGAGAACTGCCCTACGGGGTCCCAAGGCTGTCAGTCTTTACAGACACAGACTGCCTCATCCTCCTCCCATGGAAAGGCTGAGGGCCTCAAAGCGCTGACCTTTCGGTCCACAGCCAAGTGCTTTAACCACTGTGCTACCAGGGCAAGGCTCTGGCACCCACCAGCCCCTGCTACAAAACCAAAACAATCCAAGCTGTTGCCATAAGCTGCTGTATACCCTATATAATCTATAGGATCATAGTGGTCCCACAGAGCACAGTAGAGCTGTCCATAGAGGTTCCAAGACTGTAATCTTTATGGGAACTGACCTTTCAGTTAGCAGCTGGGTGCTTTAAGCACTGAGCCACCAGGGCTCCTGGGAGGAGTCTCCACTTCTCAGGAACTCAGAAAATACAGCTCCTGCTTATCTGTGTCCAAGTCTCAACCCCAGGTAAATAACATACTTTCACACTGTATTTCTTCACTAGGTTTTCTATAAAATATCCTATTTCCCTAAGCATCTCTTTATGTAAAAGGAAGTCTCACTCACCAAATGTCATTTACTGCCAGACGTGGCTGCCGTGGTCACAGTCTGAGTCAAGTGCGAAAGGATGGCTTATCCCTGAGATAAGGAGTTGGGAAGCCATGAGGTCATCTCCCCACAGGGCAGTGATTATCATGTCACCTGTCCCGGCAGCGACAGGCCTGCACAGGGAGTTGATGTAATTTCTGGAGGAGAAACGGCAGTGGTCAAATTACTGTAGTTATTGGTAATGGCTCACTAATCTTGCAGACCCAGAAGCAGAAACAGCTGGGAAACCATGACTGTGATCCCTGATGCCAACGGAGAGCATCAGAGGGCCCTAAGAGTGACAGGTGAACAGTGCTCCTGGGCATGTGGCTGGCCTGGGTGCCAGCAGCCCCAAGGGGCCCGGCTCCATACTATTGTGTCCACATCTGGGCACCTTCTGCAGCAGCAGCCTGGAACCATGGCAAAGGGGCGGTGGGGGTGGGAATGAACATGTTCATGTGTAGCTTTTCAAACATGCCTATTAAACCACTACTGTGTGCCACAGGAGCTCTGGTGGTGTGGTGGTGAAGCGCTAACCAAAAAGTTGGTTGTTTGGACCCACCAGCCGCTCTGTGGCAGAAAGATGAGACTGTCCACTCTGTAAAGATTGACAGCCTTGGACACCATGTAGGGCAGTTCTACTCTGTCCTCTAGGGGTGCTGTGAGTTGGAATGGACTCCACGGCAGTGGGTGTGGTTTGGGCTTTGCTTCTGTGAAGATTGACAGCCTTGGAGACCCTGTGGGCAGTTCCACTCTGTCCTC
>NW_006922281.1:622044-649787 GCF_000298275.1 Orycteropus afer afer | reverse complement strand
GTGGTTTGGGCTTTGCTTCTGTGAAGATTGACAGCCTGGGAGACCCTGTGGTGCAGTTCCACTCTGTCCTCTAGGGGCGCTGTGGGTCGAAATGGACTCCAGGCAGTGGGTGTGGTTTGGGCCTTGCATTCGTGAACGTTGCAGCCTTGGAGACCCTGTGGGCAGCTCCACTCTGTCTTGTAGTAACACTATGAGTGGGGGTTGGGTTTGGGTTGGGTTTGGTGCACCACCCACCGCTCTAAGTGTATTATGAGAGCTGAAATCCACCTTCTGTCTCTGGATTTGCTTATTCTGGGCATTCTGTAGAGGTGGACTCATAACAGTATTTGGCCTTTTGTGTCTTGCTTGTTTGATTTAGCAATGTTTTCAGAATTCACCCATGTGGTAGCATGTACCCATATTCCCTCCCGTCGTATTGCTGAGTGGTAGTACACTGTGTGCATGGAGCACGTTTTGTCTGATGGACATTCAGGCCGTTGCCAACTTTAGACCACTGTGCACATGCCCCTATAAATATCCACATACAAGTTTCTGTATGTGCATGTGTTTTCAGTTCTCTTGGGTATATACCTATGTGTGGAATCACTGGGTCATGTGGTAACTCTAAACTGTATTTAACTTTTTGTCAGATAGTTTTTCAAACAATACCATTTAGATAAGCCTTGTCTTTGTTTTATTACCACAGCTGTTGATCCAAAACACCCACTGCTGTGGAGTCGATTCCAACTCACGGCCACCCATGTGTTACAGCTGGGTGCCTTAGTGTTGTCTTGGCTGAAATTTGTATGGAAAGTAGACTGCCAGACATTTCTTCTGCAGAGTGGCTGGGTGGGTTCAAACCACCAGCCTTTAGGGCAGTGGTCCAGCATAAACCTTTGGTGCAATGCAAGAACCCCAGCTCTTGGCAGGTCCCTGCTTGTACCACCAGATACTTCTGGCTGTGGCTCCTAGCTCCTAGACTAAAGTCTTATTCCCCACTAGGTCCCAGGTGCCAAAGGCATGGATGACTGTGTCTTCATCTGATGTCATCTTTATTTTGACATCCTCTGTTTCCTCACAAAGAAAATGGAGATAAGTACTGGAATTGATGGTTCACGCCACTGGAGAGTTCTGTTTAATAGAGGTGCTTCCTTAGTGTGCTCTGGGATACAACCCAAAAATATTAGCTGCATTTTTAGACAGAAGCAAGACAAGAAAATCCTGACAGTTACTCTTTCACCATTACACAGCTGAATTTCTGTTTTCTAATTGATAGTGATTCGTGAACTATGATAGTGAAGAAGCAAGAATTACTACATAATATAAATTTATTTTCTGTTAGAAACTTCTGGTTTTCTTCTTCCGAGAGTTCTCCTACCAGGTCCGTTGAGGGTAAGTCACACGTGGCTTCCCAGTCATCTGTCATCCTGCCACCATTTCCTCCGTGCTGTCCGGCATGTCCCATGTCTCCTTCATTTGGTTTCACAAATGTTCCATTTTGGCATGGTGTGTGACACCCTCTGTTTTCTTTTCATTTACTAACTTTTGTTTCTCACTTGACCTCTTCTTTTCAATAATTTTCCTCCTTTTTGATTTAATAACTGAAAAACAGAACACAGTGTTATTGAGATACCAGTAAAGGGGGACTGGAACAGAGACAGAAAGGGTGAGGGAAGAAGTATTCAGAAGATAAAGGTGTAAACAGTGTGATTTAATGGGCAGTGATGGTGGCTCAGTGCCTAAGGCATTTGACTGCTAACCTGAGTATTGGTGATTCAAACCCACCAGCCACTCCACAAAAGGAAGATGGGGCAATCTACTTCTGTAAAGATTTACAGCCTCAGAAACCCAACAGGGGTCATTATGAGTCGGAATCGACTCTACGACAGTGAGTTCGGTTTGGTTAGAGTCTGACGTCATATTTATTTTGTCTCCCTCAGTTTTCTCATAAAGAAAATGGAGATAAGTGTAAAAGTGTAGAAGTGTGATAATCTAGTGCAACGACAGGCATTCTGTTGGGTACAGTAAGGGCCACCTGCCTCCAAAAGCAAAAATAATGCATGCTACTCTTGGCATAGGAGCTCTGGTAGCATTGTGCCTAAGGCACTTGATTGCTAACCAGAAGGCTGGTAGTTCAAACCCACTGGCCACTCCCTGGAAGGAAGGTTGGGCAATCTACTTCCAAAAGAAACCCAAGGAGGGGTCGCTATGAATTAGAGCCGACTCAACGGCACATAACAACAACACTCTTGGCCTGTCCACCTCTTTCTATCTGTGCCTTGAGTTGTCAGAGAGGAAACCCATGCAGGGCAAACTTAACATGAAGGAATCAGGCACTGTACTTTCTACATACTTTTGTTCTAGTTTTCTAGACAGGCGTTCAAGAACATCTAAGCTCTCCTACGACATCAAGTTTACACTAGCATCTACACTGTCTTCTTACAAGACAATGTGGAAGACATCCAAGATGGGCATCCCTCCCACAGGGGCCTTCACCAGGAGGTGGGGACTCTGATGTGTGGACACCTCAGAGTCAGGTAGTAGGTACAGGCAGAAGATGTGCCTATCTGACTTCTACATGCAGGGAGACCTGGTGCTGCAGCTGTTAAAGCACTTGGCTACTAATCAGAAGTTGGTGATTTGAACCCACCCAGGTGCTCTGCAGAAGAAAGATGTGGCAGTCTGCTTCCATAAAATACTTGGCTGCTAACCGAAAGGTCAGGGGTCGAACCTATCAGCTGCACCTTGGGAGAGAGATGTGCAGTCTGCTTCCATGAAGACTGACAGCCTTGGAAACCCTGTGGGGCAGTTCTCCTCTGTCCTATAGGGTCTCTGTAAGTTGGAATCAACTCAGTGGCAGTGGGTTTTGGGCTCTAAAAACAGGAACAACAAACAAACAGACTCATCACCATCGAGTCTGTTCTGACTCGTGATGACCCCACGTGTCACAAAGCAGAATCACTCCGTTGGGGTTTCTCGCTGCAATCTTTAAGGAGGCAGATCCCCAGGGCTCTCGAGCGGCATCACTGGGTGTGTTGAAACCACCGATCTCTAGTGAAGCAGTGGAGTGCAAAGGGTTCGCACCACCCGGGGAGCCCTGATGCAGGAACAACGCCACATTCATAACTACGTTTAAGGGAAATGCTTTGTCCAGGAAGAAAGTTCGTTTCCTGCACTGTGCTGAAGGTCCTCAGAATTGCCCGGCAGAAGGCATCAGGCAACCCCATAGCTATTTGTCCATCTGTGCAATCAGATGAAAACAGTTTTCATTTCTGTACGAAGGCCCATAAATATTCACCTTTCTCACCTCAAACCCCACTACTTCCCACTTAGCTTTGCCTTTGGAAAGCAAAGCATCATAGCCACCTTAGCCTTCGTGGGGCTGTGGGGCTGACAAGGTGAGCTGGAAGACCCTCTACCTGAATGAATGAACTTCTCTAGTTCCTTCTCATTCTCTGGAAGCAGGTAAGTGGACTCATCCTGGTCCTGGTCCTCAAAGCCGTCTTCTTCGTCTCCTATCGGTATCCTGACATTCTTGTAGAGCATTGCAAGTTGTTGTTTTTCCTCAGCCTGGACCAGTCGGCTGGAGAGTAGCACAGATGAGTTCAGGAGTGCAATTTTCACAGTAAACCATCCAGTCTCACTCATGTGACCTTTTGACTGGAAAGGAGGCATTGTACAAGGCGGGAAGTGGGGGAAGGAGGCAGGAATAGACTTTGGAACCAAGGTGATCATAGTCAGTTGTCCAACGCCTGTGTAGACAGGAAGGGGGGCAGTCTCATAATTCCCAAGAGTGCAGGCACTTGTCTCAAGTACAATATTTAAAGGATTGACCAAAAAAAAAAAAAACCCATAAGTTAGATAAATTATATATATATATACATCTAAAAACCAACTCACTGCCATTGAGTCAGATTTGACTCATAGCAACCCCTTCTTGGGTTTTGGAGGTCGTATCTCTACAGAAGTAGATTGCCCAATCTTCCTTCTGAGGAGTGGCTAGTGGATTTGAACCACCAGCCTTCTGGTTAGCAGTCAAATGCCTTAGACACTATGCCACCAGAACTCCTTCATGCTTGGTAAGGTATTAAAAAAAAAAAAAAAAACCCACTCCCATCAAGTTGATTCTAACTCATAGTGATCCCCATTGGGTTTCTGAGGTGGTAAGTCTTTATGGAAGTAGATTGCCCAGTCTTGCTTCTGTGGAGTGGCTGGTGGGTTTGAACCACCAACCTTCTGGTTAGCAGTCAAATGCCTTAGGCACTGTGTTACCAGAGCTCCTTTGGTAAAGTATAGGGTCAGTGAAAAAGAGGAACACCCTCAATGAGATGGATTGACACAGTGATGTCAACAATGGGCACAATGGAGAAAGTCAAAGACACATGGAACAATTAGTCCAAGGGACTAGTGATCATAGGAAGCTCAGCCTACAAGACCCAGAGATCAGAAGAATTAGAAGGTGCCCAGCTACCACTGCCAACCACTTGGAAAGGTACCGAAATAGGAGATCCTGGATAGAGCAGGAGAAAAATGTGGAACAAAACTCAAAATCATTAAAAAAAAAAAAAAAAGAAGAAGAAGACCAGGCTCACTGGCCTGATAGAGGTTGGTGAAACCCCCAAGATTATGGCTCCTAGTCACCCTTTGGGCCTGGAATTGAACTCACTCCTGTGGCTTCCAGCCGAGCAATAGATAGGCCTACAAGGTGAACAATTAAACCAGGTAGGCGCACTCCTTAGAACCATGAACCATGGGAGATCAGAAGAAACATGGCTGGTTCCTCTGTAATTCTAGTAAAGCACAGTAGTACTTAGGGCAGCATTTGAATGGGGAGATAGCTCAGAGGGCAAGACTACATGGGAAAGAAGGACACAGGGAAAAGGTAACCACAGCAAGGAAATGGGGATTGCAATCAATGTCACAAAACAAAATGTAGAGGAACTGTTGAATGGAAAATGAATTTGCTTTGCACAATTTCACCCAAATCATAGTAACAACAAACGAACAAAACCCTCTATGGGCTCAAGCATAGCAGTGATGATGAGGATGGTTCAGGACCAGGCATCATTTCACTCTGTTGTACATGGAGTCACTGTGAGTGGGGCTGACTCGATGGGACCTAACCACAGTGATGATGAGGGTTTTCAGCACCAGGCATGGTTTCGCTCTGTTATACATGGAGTCACTGTGAGTGGAGCTGACTCTATGGCACCTAACCACAGTGAGAAAGAGAGTGGTTGTTTTTCTCTGCTTTGCACTGTTCAGGTCTCACCCAGAGCACTGGGTTCGTTTTAGAGCACCATGTTTCTGGAGGGACACTAAGAAGATCCCAGAATCTCACACACAGGCTTTCAAACATTTTTGACCATAACCTACAGTAAGAAATAGTTTTACATTACAACCACATGTGGGCGTGTGCAGGGGAACAGCTCAAAAATCAGTGTTTACTGTAATATATGCAATGAATTCTGATGTTTTCCACTCCACATTATATTCTGTTCTGCTTCATGATTTTCATTGATAACTAGACCCAGTTCATGAACTGTATGACTCCAATAGTTTCATGATTTTAACAATTATTATCATCACTATTATCACCACCCTTTGGCACTAACTAATAGCCTAGCTAATTTGTTTTCTCTTCCCGAGGATGTCGGTGCTATCTAGTATGTCCTTACCGTACCATACAGAAGACAGCGATCCCACCTAGCAGAGCAATGCTGAGGGCTGTGCACGCAGCCACAATGACTCGAACAAGCGCAGGTCTCCGTGGAATCAGACCTAATGATGGAAAGCAAAGAAGCTCTCTCAACATCATTTGAGCTCTGTCTGTCAGTTAACATACTTGTTAATTAATCACTATTCTCCCAAAGAGGAATGGGAAACAAGTTCTGAAATAACTAAAAGAGAAAATAAACCAAAAAACCAAACACACTGCCATCGAGTGGATTTGTCTCATAGCGACCCCTCCTTGGGTTTCCAAGGCAGTATATCTATGGAAGTAGACTGTTCAATCTGCCTTCTGAGGAGTGGCTGGTGGGTTTGAACCACCAGCCTTCTGGTTAGCAGTCAAACGCCTTAGGCACTACATAGCATTTTAAAATCAAAAACCAAAACACTGAGGCTAAGTTTCACAGTCTGTGTGAACAAACAGAACTTGAATTTCCACCTAATCCCCAGCTCCCGCTACTTGTCCACCTCCTGTCCTTGGTCCAGGCCCCTGCAGGTACTGATCCCTGAGTTGGTATATGAACACCTGCCATCTATGTCGCTAAAACGGGGTGGCTTTCATTCTACCACTCAAGTGTTACCGGGTTGCCTCAAGGTGTGTGATGCTGTAGTGACAGGATATTGCAGGAATCCCCTGAGCCTGTGTCCCCAAACCCAAAAAACAACAACAACAACAACAACAAACCAAACCCAATGCCGTTCCCGTCCAGTTGAATCTGACTGCTGGCAACCCTGTGTGTGTCAGCATAGAACTGTGCCCCAGAGGGTTTCCGTCACAGCTGTGACCTTTTCCCAGAACACCAGGCCCTTCTTCTAAGGAGGCTGTGGGTGGGTGTGAACCACCAACCTTTTTGTTTGGTGAGCGCGGAACGGTTTGCACCACACAGAGATTCCTAACCTGTATCCCACGTGTCAGCTCTTAGGTCTACAGAGTGTGCAATTACAAAACCGTGGCTGTTGATAGTCGGCTCGGGTTTACTGCCTTCCTTCATATGATCTGAAATTTAAGAAGAAAATGAACAGAGTTATTTTTTTTGTAAAAGTTGAACAAAAGGACAACAGACAAAGTAGTGACATTACTCAGATGCTTTTAAAATTAGACATATTGAGGTGACTCCACCCTGTTCTCCACTTGGCCTTCCCTTGCTGTCTGCCCCTTCACTGGTTGCAAATTGGGGTTCGGTTGGCTGAGCTGAAAATGCCCCGAGGTTCACCGCTCAGGAGAAGAAGTGAGCCAGGCTGCAGAAAGATCCTGAGACAAGGAAGAAGCTTGAAAGGCCTAACTATGGACTCTGGGGAGGGAGGGTGCCAAACCGTCAGGAGATGTTTTCATCGCTTTCAACACAACAGCTGAAAATTGGAATCGTGATGTGATTTCAATGTGTGTTTCTCTTACTATGAGCAAGGTAACCATCTTCCTATAAGATCAAGAGCCCAGGGTCACAGGAAGAAATCAAAGTCTTCTGAACTAGGCACAGTGGTCAACTAATGGTCTATGAACCACGGCCTCATCTACCCTGAGACCAGAAGAACTAGATGGTGCCCGGCTCCCACGACTGACTGTTCTGATCAGAGGCACAAGAGATGGAATCTGATAGAATGGAAGAAAAGTATAGGACAGAATGGCAAGTTCTTTTTGAAAAAATCCAGACTTAACAGAGACTGGTCAAACCCCCAAGACTATGACCCCTAGTCACCCTCTGGGTCTGCAATTAAACTCACTCCTGTGGCTCCCAGGCAAACAACAGACAGACCTACAAGATGAACAATTACATCGGGGAGATGCACTCCTTAGAACAGTCAACCATGGGAGAGCAGAAGGAGATCAGAACTTTTACCCAAATCACAATTAAAAAAAAAAAAAAAAACAGTGGAGACTAGAGGACTCCCCAAGACTATTGCCTTGAGACAGTCCTCAAACCTTGAATCAAAACTAGCCCCCAAGGTCACTTTTTCCTTAAATAACAGATTGGCTCACAAAATAATGACACACCTGTGAGGACTGTGCTTCTTTAAAAAGTTACCCTATGAGACCAAACGGTCAACAATGACTTTAAAACAAAGATGAGAAGGTAAGGGGCCAGGGACACTAGATTCCTGGAAATGGAACAACCAGAAGAGAGATAATGAGAATATTCCTGTATTGTGAAGAAGGGAGCCAATGTCACTGAACAATTTGTGTAGAAATTGGTGAATGGGAATCTACACTGCTGTGTAAACAAACCTTCACTGAAAACACAATAAAATATTATTTAAAAAAAAGGAAGAAGGAAGAGTGGAATCTTCCAGGGAACTGATTGGACAAATGGTTCCTCTGTCTCCATGTGGGAGTGGACATAGGGACCCAAAGCTCGGGGGGGGGGGGGTGTCTCAGTGCATCTCCGGTGCAAGCTTGCAAAGCAAGTTAGTGTCAACTGAGGGCTAGAAGCCAGCTTTCTGGCACCCAGGCCAGGGTGGAAGCTCTGTGTTCAGCACGTGTTCACGGCCGAGCTTCAGGAAGACAAGCGTGTGTTTGGGATGGATGGGGTGGCTGGAGAGCAGGGGCTGATACTTCAGCGGCAAGGCAGGTTGTCTTCTGGTTGAGAGGACTGCTACCCAAGTGGTCTGGGGGAAGTTTCAGGAGAAAGAGCCACGAGAGAGAAGAAGCTGCTAGAAAGACAGGCCTGCTGTGTGGAGGAGTACAGTTTGTGGACTGCACAATGGGGTCTCAAATGCAGCCTGCGATTTGCTGGCTAAAATCTCAACCCATGGAGCTGGGCTGTTTTCTTATCTGCCCCAAATGGCATCACTACTAATCCAACAGTCCAGAGGGGGGCGCCTTTTCTTATACGCAAAAGGTGCTGTATAAGGTAGTGGAGGACCCTGGTGGCACAATGTTTAAGCACTGGGCTGCTAACCAAAAGGTCAGAGGTTCAAACCCACCAGCTGCTCCGTGAGAGAAAAGACCTGGTGCTCTGCTCCTGTGAAGATTTTAGCCTCAGAAACCTTATGAAGCAGTTCCACTCTGTCCTCTAGGGGCGCTGTGAGTCAAAATCCACTGACGGCAGTGGGTGTGGTTTGGGCCTTGCTTCTGTGAAGATTGACAGCCTTGGAGACCTATGCGGCCATTCTGCTCTGTCCTCTAGGGGCGCTGTGAGTCAAAATCCACTGACGGCAGTGGGTGTGGTTTGGGCCTTGCTTCTGTGAAGATTGACAGCCTTGGAGACCTATGCGGCCATTCTGCTCTGTCCTCTAGGGGCGCTATGAATCAGCATTGACACAATAGTACACAACAACAACAGCGTAGGGAAGTGGCAATCACCCTGGTGCCCTCCGGAACCATTCACCATGGCAGCTTTGGGACATGGGTCCTCACCCACCCTCCCAGATCCCCCGACTTACCATGTTGCCCCACTAACTGCGTGGACACGGGGGTCTCAGCTAGAAGACCGTAGAAGAGGATCAGAGAGAAGAAATAGATTTAAGATAGGTTTAGGGAAATGAGAAAATAAATTACTATTTAGACATTGGGACCTAGCATGTAACTTCTAAACAGCTAAGATGGTAAGTACTGTTAGTAAATTCAGTCAATGCCTAGAAATGTTGTTAGTTGCAGGCGGGTCGATTCTGACTCCTGGGGACCCCGTGTGAGCAGAGCAGAACTGGTCCACGTGCCTTCAAAGCTGGGCTCCTTCAGCAGCAGACCGACAGGCCTGTCTTCAGAGGAGCCTGTGCATGGGTTCAAACTGCCAGCCTTTGCCTAGCAGTAGAGTGCTTACCAATTTGCAGCCCCCAGGTACTCCTCTTAGTAGAAACAATTGGCTTAATTTGCCAAAGCATGGAGTCTATTTGCATCCAAGGTTTTCATCATGCATATGGACAGTTAAGAACCGCATGCATTCGGTTTCTGGTCTGCTTTCTCCATCACACGAGTGGAGAAGCCTCCTTCCTGGTTGAGGACCTGGAGAGACTTAGAGCAGATTGAGGGGGGCTGTGTTCTCATCAGAAGGTGCGAGAGCCTGTGCTGAGGAGAGCCCAACAGCATAAATTATGTCCTCAGACATGAGTCAGAGGTAACGGGTTGTGCACAAGGAGCCCTGTGGCCCACTGTTTAAGCACTGGGCTGCCAACCAAAAGGTCAGCAGTATGAACCCACCAGCTGCTCCGCAGGAGAAATATGTGTCAGCCTGCTTCCTCGCACACCCTATGGGGCAGTTCTACTCTGTCCTCTGGGGTGACTATGAGTCAGAATGGGCTGTATGGCAGTGGGTGATGGTTATACTGTGCAGATAACATTTCCTTTGTACAAAATTGAGACTGCTCACAAACACCACATATCTTCCCAAAGTGTTGCTCCTTGGCTGTGTAGATCTTCAGGGCTGGCTCCTGTGTTTTGAGATAAACAGAGTTCCCACCGGCACGATGCAGAGAAGCCAAATGGTTGTAAAGAAAGCTTTACACCTGCAAAGGCTCCGAGCGGGGCTCTGTTCTCTACGCCAAAACCCTGTGCACCGAACGACCGTTTTATACAGGGGCGTTCACAGGATCTGGCTGGAGTCCAGGCCCCTGCTGACAGAGTGAAACAAGGAAAAGTAGCAGAGACCCCCACAGAGTGGGAAGAGGCTAGGGCTTCCCTTCCAATCAGTGCTTTCCCCAGTCTTATAAGCTGAGGACCGAAAGGACCATAAAAGGACCGCAGAGTGGGAGTCTCGTGTCAGTGAATGCGAGTCACCCTCACGCACCTGTGTGTCCTGAAGACTTTGTGGGAGTCTGCGGCACTCGCCTCCCATGCGACGAGGAGACGTTGAGATGTCTGGTGCCACTTTTAGGCGCGTGTGATAGTTTGTTGCCTTGAAAAGAGAGGTCGTCACAGTGAAATGCAATTCCTTCCCAGGGCCGTCTCCTTGCCCCGCCCTTCGCGGCTCGCTGGTTTGAACTCACCTGCGGAGGGCAGGCACAGGTGAAGCAGGCACTCCATCACAAGCAGGAGCAAGAAGGTGGCAGACTTCCGAACCTCGTCCATCACTAGCATCCGGCTGAGGAAGCGATGAGCTGTGGTCCAGGCATCACCAACATGCTCTACTCCCTGCGGAACGTTGGGGTTCTGACTTGGAACCCCCAGTGTGAGCTCAGCTCATGCTGTCACCGTGGAGATGCTTCATGGAATCAAGCCAGCCAATGGGGAGACTAGCCGAATGAGGGGCGTGCCTGGAGGGGGCAAGGCTTGTGGGTGCAGATAGCAAGGAGCCCAGGTCCCTGCCCTGAGGGAGGGTGCGGATTAGCGGGAAGGCAGAGGAAGCTGTTATAATTCCAGGTGACACACAGCAACAGCAAAGCAAGTGTGTTCGGTAGCCAGGGTGAGCGGAGTCCAGCTCTGCCCGAGCACGATCCAGTAACGCAGCTCTCAGAGCGTCAGTTTCCTCATGTGTAAAACGACAGGAAGAAGCAGGCCCTACCTCTCAGGGTTACCCACACCCACTGCCGTGGAGTCCATTCTGACCCACAGCGCCCCTAGAGGACAGAGTGGAACTGCCGCAGAGGGTGTCCACAGCTGGCGGTCTTTACAGTGGTAACTAAAGAATGCAACCAATATAAAGCTCAAAGAGAGGACAAAAGTGTTGGCACTGAGCAAATGCTAGTTCTTGCTTTTATACAAAAACCAAACTCACTCCCCTCCTTGGGTTTCTGAGGCAGTATCTCTACGAAAGTACATTGCCCAACTTTCCTTCCAAGGAGTGGCTGGTGGGTTTGAACCTCCAGCCTTCTGGTTTGCAATCAGGTGCTTTAGGCACTACACCTCCAGAGCTCCTTGCTTTTATAAGGGGCAATATCAATATACGCAGTAACTCAGTACAGCTCCAAACCCTGGAGTGCTCTTCAGAAAATAGACTGACGAGAACATTGTAGTCCAGGGGTTTCTGGACGTGGCTGTGGGTCTGGGCTAGTTTTCTGTTCCTAGGTAGCAGGTGACCGCAGTTGGAGCCACTTGGACCACACCCATTTACTGCCTCGAATTTCCTGGAGACGAGAAGCCTGTCTGCTATGGCTTGGTTCTCGCTCCTAATCCCTCAAGGCTGGGATTAAGGTGCGGCCTGGGGCTGTGGTCATGTCTGAGGCCACAGGGCACAGCAGGAACTGATAACTCTTCCGGCTCATCCCGGCTGCTAGAAGGGTTCTGTTTCTAGCAGCTGTAGGACTAAGTTCCCTCATTTATTTCCAACCAGAGGCTGCCAGCAATAAGGCCTCCTCCCGAGGCAGCTCACAGCATGATTGATTCCTTCTTCGAGGCCAGCAACAGAATCTTTGAGTGTCTTTTTTTCAGGAAGGGCCCTATCCTTGTTAGGGGATCACCTGATTAGGTCAGTCTCATCCAAGATGACCTCTTTCTGGATTGACTCAAAGTCAACTGATTTAGAACCATAGTTACAACACTTTGCCAGCTCATGAAACGTAATCACAGAGAGAAATACAACATATTCAAAAGTCCCACACACTTGAAGGAAGAGGATTATAGGATGTGTATACTGGAGCCAGAAATCCTGGGGGACACCTTGGCATTCTGCCCTAGCACGGCATCTAAAGCCCTCAGGGAACTTTTACAGCAACCCCGGCTCCAACCTAAAGGGCCTACCTACCAGTATCTCTGGAGTGGACCCTGGGTGTCTGGGTTTTAAAGCCATTTTCACCAGATGACTCTGCCGTCTTTGGGAATTGTACAGTCTGTCCCCCTTGTGCGATGAGGAAGTTCTTATATTTCGACTGACCTATGTGTTTCTTCCATTTCTTCACTTGTTCCTGAAGGATCCCCTTCACGGTTGTCTGCATGTACTAAGACTACCTGCAACCCCAGAAGAACAAGCCAATCTGTCCTGGAAGAGGTGCGGCAGGAATGTTCCTTAGAAGCAAGAATGGCCAGACTTTGCCTCTTGTACTTTGGTCATAATGTCAGATGGGACCAGTCCCTGGAGAAGGATGTCAAGCTCGGTGAGGTGGAGGGTCAGCGAAAGAGGGGAGGACCTTCAATGAGACAGACCCCGTGGCTGCAACGACGGCCTCAAGTGTAGCAAGCCTTGTGAGGCGCGGGCCCCACTCCGACCCTCAACTGTCAGTATTTTGAGCGCATACGTCACAGCGACCCCGTGCACAGCAGGACGAGAAACACTGCCCGATTGTGCCAGGAGCTGAATCTCATTACCTTCCCGAGCCTCTTCCCAAAAGCTTTTTTGAACTGAAGTCCCACCTCTGAACCAAACTCCTTGTGGCCTGTGGTGTTGTTGCCTCAGCCCTTTCTTCTAGAGACCCTTGCTTTCTTCTAAATCCCGACCTCTCAGCTCTTTCAGTCACTGAAGTCTGGCTGTTACCTGAAAAATGCGGGGTTCTGGCCCCAGAGTGGTGCAGCCAATAGTCCACGCCAGGGCTCAAGGAAAATGTTCACTAGGAGGTGCACCAAAGAGAGACGGACGGGGTCGCAGTGACTCCAAACACACCCATTCCGCTCAGCGCCTATGGACAGGGGTCCTGATACTAAAGGAAAAGGGGACCCAGCAGTAGGCAGGACTGGTTAACAATTGTCCACAACTTAGACGGGACAACATGCAATTAAGAAAAGAACGTTTCCTGTGAGTCCCTAGTACCCAGGTGATCCTGAGGAGGCTCCACTGGTGTCTGTCAAAGCCAGGTGACAGTCTGGCCTAGGAGCCTTTAGTGACATAGATGACCCTGTCTTAGGCCACAGGGCACAGCAGGAACTGATAACTGTAACTTAGAGAACAAGTTAATTACGACACAAGGTTGAAGCCAAGTTTTAAAGAAATGGCTCTTTAACTAAAAAATTGGAGTCTTATTTTAACGATGCGGAGTCAGGCCTGACAAAGCAACAGTCTTTATCCTCACGTGGCCACCACTTTCATTGTGCCGCTAAACTGCCCTGACTTCGCCTTCGAGCCTCCCCGCCCCTAAAGTCAGACCAGGAGATGATAGCTATTATCCAATATTAACACTGTACCTCATTCAGTTGTTGTAAGATTACACAAGAATATCATCTCTTTCAATGTTGTAGATGGTCGCCATCAAGTCGGATTCGACCTGGGGGTGGGGTGCAGTTAGGTGCTGAAAGGTTCAGTTAAGCTGAAAGGGTGGTTGTTGTTGTTCGGTGCCAACGAGTTGTTTCCCACTCACAGCGACCCCATGCACAGCAGAACGAGAAACACTGCCCGATCCCGCGCCAGCTCCATGATCCCTGCTATACCTGAGCCCGTCATCGCAGCCACCGTGTCCATCCATCTCGTATAGGAGTAGGGCTGGGTTTCCTCAGATGATGCAGTTCCCTCCCGGTCCTATTGTGAGAGCCTCTAACCTAACCGGACTATTCATAGAGTTGCGCGGTAATGGATCAAACAGTGTTTCTTTGCTATTCATAAGGTTTTCCCTGGCCAATTCTTTGAGAAGTGAACGGCCTCCTCCTTCTTCCTAGTCTGTCTCATTCTGTAAACTGGGCTGATACCTGTGCACCATGTATTTGCAGTTCTCTTCCTAAGCAGCTGTGCTATACTGCTGATTCCATTCCTATGTATTTTACACAAGGTCGGCACTTCAAACCCACTGTCTGGTCTGTGGGGGCAAGATGACTCAATCTTCTTCCATAAAGATTGACAGCTTTGGAAATCCTCTGGGGGCAGTTCTACTCTGTCCTGTAGGGGCACTGTGGCTGGTGGGTTTGAACTGCTGACTTTTGGTTAGCAGCCAAATGCTTTAACCACTGTGCCACCAGAGCTTCTTAGTAATTTCTCTACAGCAATTAATTGCCTGGTGTTTGAAGCATGTTGGAAAAAATACTGTCTCACATGTCCTTTTTTTTTCGTAGTGCCTAAGACATTTGACTGCTGACAAGAAGGCTGGTGGTTCACAGTCACCAACCACTCCTCAGAAGGAAGACTGGGCAATCTACTTCTGTAGTGATACCTCCGTGGAAACCCAAGGAGGGGTTGCTATGAGTAGGATCCGGTTTTGGTGATTTTACCACCAACGGTTCCAGGTACTGTGGAAGAACTCTGCTGTCCTGGACGCGTGTGTTAAAATCAACTAAAGAGTTTGTGTTCTGAGAAGACTCCTAAACCCACACGAATGTTGCTTGGGTTCTGGAGCTCAGATTTCTCCTGCTGGCACCATGATAGCAGAAGGGAACAAACGTTTGTTATGGAAGCTTCCCACCAATTTTGCCTTGCTCTTGCCCCGTTAGCCGCTGGGCTTCCTTTTCCATTTTTCCCTCTTTGCTGTCTGCTGCTCTCTTTTCTCCGTCTGCTGGTTTCTGCTGCCTGAAAACGTCCTCTGCTGGCTGAGGCATTGGCATTTTCCCGCCAGGTCTCTAAGTCACCTTGTTCAGGTGCATGAATAACAGGCATAGCTTGTGTAGCTGCTAATCTCCTGGAGAAACTTGTGCTACCACCCGGGATGCCAAGACTTCATAATCTCTCTTCTTACTAACCATTTTCTGAGCTTTCCTTGTGTTTGGTGCCTGTCCATGAAATAGCCAGGTTCCGGTTGTTCTGTTGTGTGGACCCATTCCCATTCCTTCCTTCCATCTTTACACTGTGGCTGCATCTTCAACTCAACTAGCCCCCTCTTCAGTATCCGTCTGCTGAGGAGCAACATGATGTGGTCACTGCTGAGTTCCTGTCCTCTGCCAGATCTCTGACAGAGAAGCTGTGGTGGCTCTGGTGGCCTAAGGCATTTGACTGCTAACCAGAGGGTTGGTGGTTCAAACCCACTAGCTGCTCTGCAGAAGGAAGATGGAGCAATCTACTTCCATAAAGATTTACCACCTGGAAACCCAGTGGGGCCTGCTATGAGTCGGAATCCACCCGATAGCAGTGTTAGGTTAGTTAGGCCAGATCTGCATGTTAATCCCGTTAGGAATGAGAATACTAGTGCTAGGCAGATGCCAGCTTTAAATAACCAGAATTGTGTGATGGTCATGGTGGGAATCAAAGCCTACTGCACCGATAAGAAAAATGGCATGCACATTTTCAGGTCACGCAATCCAATTCCATGTGCACAGCATTAGGCAAAATCCTCCAGTGGCTGGAGGTTGGTGTCAAGTGGGTTAGGTTTGGATTTTGGAAAAATCTGCCTTAGGAAGTGGGGCCTGTAAAGTGAGGGCACAAAGGACTGGCAGATTTCCCTGTGGGGGGCAGATTTGGGGATGGGGTTCTCCAGGCCAGTGCCATGCAGGCCTGCTTCCCCACCCATGAGTGCAGCATGGTGAAGATGTCTTGACTGCTCCTTCCATGGGTGTTGATTGTGGATCCAAGTTAAATGACATCCTTGACAACTTCAAACTTTTCTGTGTTTATCATGATGTTGCTTTGTGGTCCAGGTGTGAGGATTTTTGTTCTTCAAAGTGAAAGGGAAGGTTGTGTGTCAACTTGGCTGGGCCATGATTCTCAGTGGTTTGGCAGTTATGATGTAGTCATACCCCATGATGAGATTTGATGTAATGTAATCACCTCCATGATGAGATCTGCTATGAGCAGCCACTCAATTGAAAGGAAGTTTCCTCAGGGGTGCGGCCTGCTTCCAATGTCCATGAATGCCCTGGCAAAGACATTTGGGGCTTTGCTCATTCTGGATCCTGAATCTGGCTCCTCATCATCTAGACTTGAACCGGCGGCCTGCTGTATTGCCTGCCAATTTTGAGAGCGTTGCCTTTGCAGACTGTGACCTGGCAATCTGACATTTTACCTGCCAATCGTGGATCTGTCAGCTCCTGAAGCTGGCAGCCTGATGTACTTCCTGCCGCTCTTGGGTCCATCAGCCCCTGCAGCTGTGGAGTTGGGAGAAATCTTCAGCTTGAAGTCTGACCCATGCACTTGGAACTTAGCAGCCTCTACAACTGTGTGAGCCATTTCCTTGGGTAAATATCTCTGTCTCCCTATCTATTGATCTATTTAAGCTCCACGGGTTTTGCTTATGTGGAACAGAGCCTAAGACATTTAGGTTGAGGTATAGTGCATAGTGACGGCCATAGTCTTTGATCTTCATCAGTAACTGCTTCAACTTCTCTTCACTTTCAGAAAGCAAGGTTGTGTCATCTGCATTATCGCAGGTGGTTAATCAGTCTTCCTCTAATCCTAATAAAGTCAATAAAACACATATAAACATCTTTCCCTAAAATTGGAGAAAGATGCTTACCTCTGTTTTTTTTTTTTTTTTAATTGTGATTTGGGTGAAAATTTACAGAACAAATACATTTTCCATATAGCAGTTCACATACACTTTGTCTCATGACATTGACCACAATTTACCACAATGCAACATCTCCCCTCCCACTTCCTCCCGATAGTTACCTCTTGCCTGTGTCCATCCCTCCATGCACTCCTGCCCCCTGAGCTGTCTCCCTGTGCATAAGCAGCCCTTCTTTCTCCCAATCTTGTTCTCTCCAAGGAGTGTATCTACCTCAGGTAAATGTTCAACTCATATGCCTGTCTTTTGTTTGGCTGGAAGCCACAGGCGTGGGTTCAATTTCAGACCTGAAGGGCAGCTAGGGCCATAGTCTCAGTGGTTCCACCAGGCTCTATTGGACCAGCAAATCTGGTCTCCCCTTTTTGCTTACTTCTGTTTTATTGTCTATGCAAAGGCATTTGACTGTGTGGATCATAACAAATTATGGGTAATATCTCAAAGAATGGGAATTTCAGAACACTTCATTGTGTTCATGTGGAACTTTTCACAGACCAAGAGAACAGAACAAGGAGATACTGTATGATTTAAAATCAGGAAAGATGTGGGTCAGGGTTTGATCCTTTCACTTAACTTATTCAATCTATATGCCAAGCAAATGATCGGAGAAGCTGGACTACATGAAGAAGAATGTGGCATCAAAAATGGAGGAAGAGTCATTAACCTGCAATATGCAGATGACACAACCTTGCTTGCTGCAAGTGAAGAGGACTTACTGAAGAAAATCAAAGACTACAGCCTTCAGTATGGATTACACTCCAACATGAAGAATACAGAAATCCTGCTAAGTGAAAACTTAGAAGGTTCATCTACTCTCCAAGTCAGGATGGGTGCAGATATGCAGGTGGGACATAGACTTGGAGAACAAAGTGATCATCATAGCAGAGGGGCAGAATGTGAATGTGAGACAGGGAGGGGACCTGGGAGAGCAGAGCTTGACAGTCCACAAGGGGGCATGGGGACAGCTGAGAGTGCTCCTGGGCAGAGCAGCCTAGAAGGCTGCTTTGGGAGAAGACCCATTGCTCTGAGTGGACCATCTCCTGTGCCTGTGTCTACTGTCTTCCTACTCAGCGTCATCTCACAGAGTCTTCTATCAAGGCCACATGGCTCACTGAGGTGTCTTTTATTTTATTAAACTAGACTCTTTGGGAGATGATGAGGGGGGAACTCAGTTCTATGATTGGGTTGATATGAAGCAGACATAGATTTACAGGAAAGTTTAAACTGGGTAAGATGGAGATTCTGAGAACGTCCATCCTAGGGAATTAGAAGAAAATCCTGGGAACACTTCCAAGACCTTGGATTTTATGAGGCTCAGATCTGAGCTTTCTCAGGATGTGAAGACAGACACAGTTGATATTTGGGTTGTGCGTGGGCTGACGTACCTGGAATAACTTGTTCCAACCAGTATGAGAGGATAGAGGTGGACCTAGCAAAGCCCAGAGAAGAACAGAGGATCAGGCTGGGCCAGACAAGTGGTAGTGCTGGTCAGACCAGAAGGTATGGAAGGGGTCAGGGGTTCATCTCCTGTGTGTTTCCTCTCCTGGTGGCAGGGAGCCTTTGTGTCCACCCAGACATGAAAAGATAAACAAAACATGGCACGTACAAGCAGGAAGACTGTCGAGACGAAGAGAGAAAAGAAGCCCTTATGCATGCCATAGAGGGATGAACCTTGAAAACATCGTGCTGAGTGAAATAAGTCAGTCACAAACAACAAACGCTGTGCAATCTCATTTATATGAATAAGCAAATATTAAGAAACCAAAGATATTCACCAAGGGTGGAAAATCCAAAAACCAAACCCATAACCATCAAGTCGATTCCAACTCAAAGCGCCCCTAAAGGACAGAAGAGAACTGCCTCTTAGTGTTTCCAAGGCTGTCGATCTTTATGAAAGCAGACAGCCTCATCTTTTGTTTCCCGTGGAGCGGCTGGTGGGTTTGAACTGCTGACCTTTTGGTTAGAAGCCCAATGCTTTTGCCACCACACCACCAGAGCACCCTGCAGGGGTGGAAAAGAATAGTTCGTTTTTGCTTAGAAAGCATTCAGTTTACGTCAATAGTCAAGTCAAGGATGGCAAAGTACATTTTCCTACAAAATGTCTGTGTTCACTGGTATCAAGTGGTGCGAGTGAGTCCAGTGATTTCTAACATCAATTACTAACATCAGGATCTCTTTTTCTTGTATCTCTTTAAGAATCTTGTTTAGGTATCTTGTCTGATTTCATTTCTCAGTTCAAAACTTAAATGATGGTGCAGCTCATGGGCTGAAAATGCAAAGAAATTTAGGGTAGGACACCATCTCTGAGGAACAGAGGATACAGTGAGAATTGTGTCCCCCTCCCCTCCACTCCCCATCCCCTTCAGATGTCAGCATTTCCCGCTCCCTCCATGGGAGATCCTGTTTGTCTCCAGGACCCTAGACAAGAAAGAGCCTCTCCCAAGCACTTCCAGGTCTCTTTGGAGATACTTACCAGAAACTCGTAATTGGTTTTGGTAATTAGCAACTGGGGAAACATTTTCCAGAGATGATCTCAGCTCCCCAAGTCTGCCCTGTCAATGGCACTGGAGGTGAAATGATAATTTCAGTTTTGGGGGGGGGGAGGCGGAATACAGAGTCAAATACCTGCACCTCAGGGTCTGGCTGCCTCCCTCAGACACTTGCCCTGGATGTCATGACCGTCACACTGAGCCCAGTGGCCTGGAGAGGAGTCAGGTGAGTGCTTTCTATTTCAGTCTGAGAGGCAGAGTCTGTAGGGCAAGGAGGTACATCAGCATCTGGGTAAGTGATCACATTGAAATAAGGAAGTCTGGGTTCCAAGCTTGTCCAGTGTCACAGAGGAAGCAGGACTTTGGGCTGAATTACAACAGAGAGATGGGGCCATGAACCCTACCCCAGTCTCTGGCAGCTCCTCAAGTATTTAGTGACAGTCTCAAGAACAGGAAGTTTTGGTATTTAATCCCAGTGATCATGAAACCTGAGTTTCAAGGTGCTTCAAGGCTGTGGTTCTGAATCAATCTGCTGTCCGGTCCACTGCACAGGAAACAGGAGAACCGTCAGGGTTACAGGAGGTGAGCCCGGATCACCGCCAGACTTGTAACACAGACCAGGGGGACTCTCCGTGAATTGTAGAATCCTGTGCAGAATAGTGTATCTGAATGGTTGTTACTGGAATAGAAATGTTTTCTCTAATTCTGGTGCACGATGCATTAATGGAGACAGTAAGCGTATCTCCCAGGAAACATCCACGGTCAGTTGATTATGGAGACAGTATTTTCCCTCTAAAGTTAGGGAAGCAGCATTTAAGGAAAAGGGAGCTAGATAATAATGGGTTTCACACAGCAACTGACAAGCTCACATGTATCTTGTGCTATTTTCTCTGGTTTAAAGTATTCCAATAGCAAAAAAAAAAAAAAACCCAACCATTTCAACTTATAAAATGCACAGGATGTCACGCTCACAGATTTCCTTTTCCACAGGTGTCTCATACGTCAATATCTTTCAAATCTCACCTCACTGCTCAGACTTTTACTCAACTTATATATTAATTGATGAGTATAGGAAGTGAAAGTAGCAATGGTTTACTTTCTATTCTTCACATTTTATCACTTATTAGTGTTTCCTGTCCCATAGTTTAGGGCCCAATATGGCAGTGTTCAATAATTCCTGTGATCAATGTCACTGTATTTTGTTCCTGCCATAAAAGCAAAGGCATCATTCTGTTTCCATCCTAACATTCAGCTCATCTTGGATTCATTGAGTCCAACCTGCCCACGGGGTGGGTTCCTATAGAAGTCTACTGCAACCAGTGGATAAATATCTCATTAAAATGTTTAAAGTTTTATTCATAATTGCTATTGACCTGTGGAATGAATTTTAATACATCAGTGGAAATTTGTTACAACCAACATTATAAAATAAAATATCACCAAAGTAAATTAAAATGACAGGATGTGAACACAAAACTAAATACAGAATTGGATAATGGTAAGAATGAAGCTAACTAGCTAAGTGTGGTGTGATGAATCGCTCTTAATTGACCTTTCTCACTGGTCTCATAACTTCCACAATGATTGGGTGGGATTATGGAAAAAGGAAGGTGCATGGAGCCCTTGGAGGGGATGGTCAGTCCTGCTATCCTGTTAGATTTAAAGGGAGCCAATTCCAGAGCCTGGAGGGAACCTTGATAGTATCCAAGAAGAAGAACTAGAAGCAGAGTATGTCTATTGGACCTGCGGTCCCTGGACTGAGAACCTCTTAGACCCAGGAGACAGACACAGCTGTAACATCAGAGACGGCAAGAAGCAACAGCAACTACAGCAGGATTGAGTGACACAGAAACACTAGCAGCAGAACCAGGAGACTGACATGAGATGGTTGCAGTGGGCTTCCCAGTCCACAGAGCAAGGCAGGTACAGAGGGTGTGCTGACTCATGGAGCAAGAGGGCTGAGTGCCTTCAGACACTAGGGTGTCTCTGGGCACATATCAGCAGAGCTAAAAGAGCTTGCCTAAGCAAGGCAGAGTCCAGACCAAGGGTCAGGGGCTGGAGACTGAGAGAAGCCTGTTTTGAGGGGGCTGAGAGGAGCCCCATGTGGGCAAGTGGAGCTGAGAGAGCTATTCTTTACTGAAGAAGGGGGACTTTGACCATATGCTTCCTGATCCTGATCCCATATTGTAGTCCGTTATTTCCCTAATAAACCCCATAATGGCAAGTATGGCCTATGAGTTCTGGGTGGCCATAACAACAGATTATCAAAGAGGTAGAGAGTGCCATAGGAGGGATGACTGGTGCCAGAATTGGGAAAAAGTTGAAGACAGGAAGGATGTCTGACTTACAACCCATAGGAATCAGCCTTGGGCTAATGCTGATGGTGATTCTCTTCCCTCATGATGTTGGAGGAGGTAAGTCGCCTCCACCTCCATACTATTTTTCACACTTGGTTAGCAGAGTGTGGTGGTTAAATGTACTGTCTTTGCAACCAGCTCAGCCAGGTTCAAGTCCCCACTCGGCCCTAACCAGCGTAAGAACTGAAACCGATCACTTAACCTCTCTGTGCCTAAGTTCTCCTTATTATTATAATGAACTAATAGTGGTGTCTGCCTTGTGGGTTGGTGGAGAATAAAGAAGTTACCCATCTTCATAGCCTACATTCCAAGTGCCCTTAGATTATACATCCAACACTAGGAAATCTCTTAATGAAGGAAAACTAACTCAATGTGTCTAAGTGGGAATTCATGGGAATTGGATAACAGTGGATTTCAGTTGACATGATACATGTGGTCCATGTCTTATCTTCCCATGCAGGACCCTCTGGCTCTGAAGACACATATCAGTCACTGGGAAATGATGAGATGGCTGCCATGGATTTGACAATCGGGATGATCTTCCTATCACAGACTGCACTTGGAACCCTGGGGAATTTCTCTCTTCTTTACCGTTATCTCTTCCTCTACTTCACTGAGCGCAGGTTAAGGTCCATAGATTTGATTCTCAGCCACCTGACTGTTGCCAACTCCATGCTCATTCTCTCTAAAGGAATCCCCCACACTATAGCAGCTTTTGGGTGGAAAGATTTCATTGATGATTTTGGATGCAAGTTCGTTCTGTATGTTCACAGGGTGGGCAGAGGTGTGTCCATTGGCAGCACCTGCCTCCTGAGTATGTTGCAGGCCATCACCATCAGCCCTGGGAACTCCAGGTGGGCGGAGCTGAAGGTGAAGGCCCCCAAGTGCATGGGCTTCACCATTGTCCTGTGCTGGATTGCCCACATGTTGGTAAATATAATTTTTCCTATGTACATGACTAGCAATTGGGGCAACAGAAGTATCACAAACATAAAAGGCTATGGCTTCTGTTCTTCCGTTCGCCATGACAAAACCTCAGACTCACTGTATGCAGCCCTGCTAACAGCTCCTGATGTTGTGTCTTTGGGGCTCATGTCCTGGGCCAGCGGCTCCATGGTTTTCATCCTGCACAGACACAAGCAGCGGGTCCAACACCTTCACAGAAACAACCTCTCCCCCAGACCCTCCCCTGAGACCAGAGCCACCCAAACCATCCTTGTCCTGGTGAGCACCTTTGTAACATTTTACACCCTCTCCTCCACCTTGCAAGTTCTTGTGGCTCTTACTGTTCATCCCAGTTGGTCACTGCTGAACATGGCTGCACTAACTGCTGCATGTTTCCCAACCATGAGCCCCTTTGTCCTCATGAGCCGTGACTCCAGCGTCTCCAGGCTCTGCTCTGCCTGTAAGTAATATAAAACCTCCTCCTCTTACTAGAAATATGTAAAGTGTATGGCTACTAACAAAGTTCAGTTGTTTTTTTATTCACACAGAATGCAAGCACATAGCAAACAATCATATTCCAAGAGAAGCATGATATACACACACATGCCTGCATTTGTACATGTATCCATGTGTGTATGTGTGTGTACATGTGGGTGGATATGCATATAAACCAGACTGTCTCTAATTCATCAAGTGATGATACTGGAAAATTGTCCAGTTAGAAACGTAAAAATGATACTAATTACAACAATAATAATAACATCAATTGTATCTGACATTTCTATCATCCTGCTAGCTGCTCAGTTGATTAAAATTGCATAGGATGCATTTTCCACTTTTCTACTTTAATGTGTTTTTATTGTATTGTATTGCTTGAACAACATATCCAATTGAATGCAGTCAAGCCACATTTGACTCTGACTGAGGCAGACATGCCTAGATCGTAAAACAAAAAAGAATGGAAAATTCCTGTACTGGACTCCCCTTCCCTTCTTCTGCTCCTCTCCCTTCCTGAGCTTCTTTTCTAGCAAGTGTCCTTCAAAAGTAGCCAATTGCCGAGTAGCGACTGGGATTGTAAAAGCTAGCAAGCAGCCATCTAGATGCAATGATGGGTCTCTCCTCGTCCAGAGCAAAGAAGAATGAAGAAAACCAAAGATTCATGGAAAGAGTTAGTCTTAATGACTGGTATACCATGCGATCTGCAGCCTATACGACTATGAGACCAGAAGAACTAGATGGTACTCGGTTACCACTGTCAACCACTCAGTTGTTGTTGTTGTTGTTGTTGTTGCCATCGAGTCGGCCCCGACTCATAGCGACCCCTCCTTGGGTTTCCAAGGCAGTATCACTATGGAAGTAGGATTGCCCAACCTTCCTTCTGAGGAGTGGCTGGTGGGTTTGAACCGCCAGCCTTCTGGTGAGCAGTCAAGTGCCTTAGGCACTGCGCTACCAGAGCTCCTACAGAGCAACCACTCAGAGGGGGATCTATGTAGGAGATCCTGGAGAGAGAGAGGGAACAATGTGGAACAAAACTCAAAACCATTTGGGAAAAAAAATGGGGGGATGGCCAGGTTTGCTGATCTGATAGAGCCTGGTGGAACCACTGAGACTACGGCCCCTAGCTGCCCTTTAGGTCTGGAATTGAACCCACACCTGTGGCTTCCAGCCAAACAAAAGACAGGCTTAGAGTTGAACATTTACCTGAGGTAGACACACTCCTTGGAGAGAACAATCATGGGAGAAAGAAGGGCTGTTTATGCACAGGGAGATATCTTAGGGGGCAGGAGTGCATGGAGGGATGGACACAGAGAAGAGGTGATTGTCAGGAGGAAGTGGGAGGGGAGCTGTTGCATTGTGGTGAATTGTGGTCAATGTCATGAGACAAAGTGTATGTGAACTGCTGTATGGAAAGTGAATTTACTCTGTAAATTTTCACCCAAATCACAATAAAAATGAAAAATAAATAAAAATACAAAGTAGCCAATTGCCTCACACTCCATAAATCCTGGAAACAAGAACTTAGAGAAGCACCACACGGCCTTTGTTCGGGACTCATCTCTGGATGTGAATCCACTGAGTTTGGTGCTAGCAAATAAAGTCCTTCCTTTTCCACCATTGTGCTTGGTGTTAGCATTTCCTTTGGTGGCTCCGGTAACATTACTGGTGTGTTGGCCGGGAAACTCTTAGCTTAAGCTTCCCCAGCCACTGGAGGGACTGGTAGCATGGCTATTGCTGACCCCAGGAAGCCGGCAGTCCGGCTGGCCCTTGATCTGGGGAAAACGACCTGCTGAGTGCAGGTGGGATATTTGACACATGTGGGTCGCTTACACCAGCTGAGAGCCAGCCTGCTTCTGACTCCGGGGACCTAGCAGGAGGAAGAACGGTCACCTTCTGGATGTCTGAACTGCAGTAGGTTATGAGGGGGCCCCACAGTCAGTCAGTCAGCCTGCTAGGAGGCAGAAGGGGAGCTTGATCACCTCCCAGGGCACCATCCGAGTATCGTCCAAATATCGGTGACGAGAAACCATGGTTGCCCGCGGGCAGTACAGGATTTTGGGGACTGTTATGTGTCCTGGTGCACTGGCATGTGTGTGTGAGTATGTATGTGTGTCTGGCTTACCAAGACTTTAAGGAATCAGAAAGCTGGAAGCGTGTGCTGAGCTGCTCTCCTAACCGGTGGCGACCCTCATTCAGCCAAGGGCATGGAGTCGGCCAATAGCTCGGCAGGACCTCCAGATCAAGGGCTTATTATACTGACTCACCGAAGCTAAGAGGCAGCTGAAAAATCTTCACGAGAGGAATGGGAAGAGTTCAGCAAAGTGACTGGTGGCTACCTTGTGTCATGATGGGGGTGGGGGACTCAGAGGCAAGAAGGAACCCCACTCCAGATCATGTTAAAAATTTTAAAAAGGGATTTGGTGCACGGGATTATGGAGTAAAGATGCAGGCAGGGAGACTTAGAACCCTTCGTGAATTAGCGTGGCCAACTTTCCAGGTTGGGTGGCCATCAGAGGGGACGCTGGATGAAAAAGCTGTTATGAGAGTCTGGCTGTTGGTAACTGGGGACCCCGGGCATCCGAATCAATACACACAGCTTCAGTTGGTCACAAGCCCACCCCATATAAGGTGTCCAAGAAAAAAGCCCAGCTGTGCCAACCTCGAGCGAAAAGCTTGGATTTCCTATAAAACAAGGAGAAAGAAGCATGGGGGCGGAGCAGAAGAGAGTGGTACAGATGACTCGAAGTGGCGACGACTCGAAGACAGTCCGGGAATTCCTGGGAGCAGCAGGGTTCTGTGGGTTATGGTTACCAACTTTGCCATATGGCCCACCCCCTTTAAGAAGCAGCAAAGAGGGGAGGAAAGGACCCACTGCCGCGGGGAGCCAAGCAACAGGCAGCCTTCCAACAACTACAAACAGAGCGCCAGACGCTCCCTCGCTGGGGCTGCTGATGTCTCTGAACCTTTCACCTTGTGTGTAACAGAGAAAAAGAAAACAGCGGTGGCAGTTCTAGAGCAGACCGCAGGGTCCTGGCCCAGGCCCGTGGCATACCTATCTAAGCCACTAGATGGGGTAACTAGCGGATGGTCCCCACGCCTGCAGGCGCTGGCTGCCACCGCTCTCTTGGTGCAAGAAGCCGACAAAGTCACCCTAGACCAGAGTCTGACAGTCCGTGTCCCCCACTCAGTGGTGACGTTAATAAATGCCAAAGAACATCGTTGGTTAACCAACTCCAGGCTCACCAAATACCAGGGCGGCCTACCGTGTGAGGACTCCCGGATAGTGCCGGAGGCCGTAAAAATGCTCAACCCAGCCACGCTATTGCCCATTGGTGACAGACCCCTGGACACGATTGCGTGGAAGTCCTAGAAAATGTGTGCTCTAGTCATCCAGACTTAAGGGACCAACCACTTCCCAACCCAGAGATGAAGTTGTTCACAGAAAGGAGGCTCGAGAAAATCAAAAAGCTGACCAAGGAGCAAAAAGAGCAGCCATGGAACCGGGGGGGCCGTCAGCACCGCGCCTCTCCTCCCTTGGATGTCAGAAGCCGGCCCAGCAGATAGACGAGGAGAACAACAGGGGCTACAACAAGAAGGGGCCACGCAGGGCAAAACTGGGTGGCGGCACTTGCCCGGTGCAGGAACAGTAATCCCTGGGTTACTGGCCCCCCTCCCTGATCAGCAACCTCCACTCAGCCACTCATTTGGGCCAGAGGTCACAGAACAGCTGCTGGAAAAGTGTTTTTATATCCCTCAACTTGCAATATTCACAAAAGAAGCCAGCCAAGGATGGGTAACTTGTTACAAAAACAATCCAGGGCAAGGTCCCTCGCCACCACCTGGCATCCAGTCTGTAGGAGCTGGGCTGTTTGAAAATCTGGTGGTAGACTTCACCGAGCTACCCAAGAGTGGGGGGCTATTGCTACCTTCTAGTAATGGTGTGCACCTGTTCATGATGGATGGAAACCTGTCCAACCTGCACAGAAAAAGCCAGGGAAGTAACACGAATCCTGTTACGGGAAATCACCCCAAGATATGGACTCCCCTCGTAGATGGGGTCAGACAATGAACCAACATTTGTAGTGGAAGTAGTACAGGAAACAGCTCGGGTGTTGGGCATAAGTTGGAAACTACATACTACTTATAGGCCCCAGAGCTCAGCCAAAGTAGAATGTATGAATAGAACTATAAAAACCGGACTCAGCAACTATGCCAAGAAGCTCACCTAACCTGGCCACAAACCTTTCCTTTGGTCCTACTAAAAATCAGGTGTTCCCCACAGAAAACTACAGGATATTCCTCCTATGAAATCCCTTTTGCCAGATCCCCACCTCTCCTTCATTCCCTGCCTGGAACACCCAGGGAAAAGGGTGAGACAGAAGTTAGCAATCAGCTGAAAGCACTGCGTACAGTGTCAGCACAGATAGTTAAATGGGTGACAGAAGGACTCCCCATAAGTCTTTTCTCTCCTGTACACCCATTCCAGCCAGGGCAGCAGCTGTGGGTGAAGGACTGGAACCTGACCCCC
>NW_006922281.1:617043-621469 GCF_000298275.1 Orycteropus afer afer | reverse complement strand
GGCAGTCAAGGTTGAAGGCATCACTGCATGGATCCACCACTCCAGGATTAGAAGAGCCACACTCAATGACTCTGGTGATTCTTGAAAAATTGAAAACCACTCCCAGAACCTTCTGAAGGTGACTCTGCGACGTGAGAACCACAGACCTATGGTGCCCTGCTCCAGTCACTCACTCCATGGGCTGACTGGTCGACACACGGCAGAAGCTTGAGGATCTCCCCTCACAAACACCATGACTGTCTCAGGATTTATCACCCTATATCTCAGACTGTACTGTGTATATTTCCCTGTAACTTGTTTCTACCTCTGATAATTCATGCACTGAATGTGACCAAACTGGTCGCTCAGGAACTAGAGTTACAAAAACCTTACTATAGCACTCCTACTATAGTTACCAAACATAATCAAACTACCTATTCATATTACAAGGGGGGAGATTACAATATAGAAGTAGTAGACCTAGTGTGTACTAATGTGTAAACACACAATGAGATTTCAAGGAGTACTCATTGGTGGTCGGGAATCAACCAGACAGCCCCTAAAAATCTATATACCAACTTTAGTACCCTAACCTCTTTATGGTCTCAAGTTAGGAATCAGGCTTGGGAAGCCCCAAGTGGATTCTATTGGATCTATGGGAGGAGAGCGTACACTCACCCCCTTTGGGACTGGACAGGTACCTGCACCTTGGGAACCATCCACCCTTCCTTTTTCCTCTTACCCTACAGAAAAGGGAAACTTTGGGAATTCCTGTATATGACTGGGCCACGTCCTGGTGGAGTTTACAATTAGGGAATTGGAAGGATACTGCATGGTCCCTGGAAAGAATTATTCAATATTACAGCCCGGCCACTTGGGCAGAGGCTGGAAGTTGGGGCTATCGAACCCCCATTTATATGCTTAGCAGGATCATCAGACTACAGGCAGTATTAGAAATAATCACTAATGAAACTGCTGTAGCCCTCAGCCTCCTCGCAAAACAGCACACACAGGTGCAGGCAGCAATACACCAGACTTGACTGGCCCTAAATTATCTCTTAATCCAAAAAAAAAAAAAAAAAAAGCGTATCTGGAAAATTTAATCTTACAAATTGTTGTCTGGAGATAGGTGATAAAGGAAAAGTTACTGAGGAAATAACAAACAAAATGAAGAAAATAACTCATGTCCTGGTGCAAACATGGAAAGGCTGGACCGCAGAAGGAAGGTTTAACAATTGGCTAACAAACTTTGGAGGTTTTAAAACTACTGCAGGAACAGCAGCCTTATTTCTACTCCTTATAATAGTCCTCCCCTGTGTACTCCCTATAGCCCTAAGATCTGTTAACTCAATTATCAAAACTGTGGTAGAGAGAAAAACTCCCTCTCATATATTATGGCTTCATAGATATAAGTCACTGAACTAAGTTTGGAACAAATCATTCAGGAAGAAAGTGAGGCACCTTAAAATTTAAACAGAATGAAGGAGCCTCAAAGGGGGGAATGAGGAATGACATACCAGCATGTAAAACAAAAAAGAGTGGAAAATTCCTGTACTGGTACTTCCCCTCCTTCCTTCTGCACCTTTCCCTTCATGTGCTTCTTTCACTAGCAAGTGTCCTTCAAAAGTACCCAATCGCCTCACACTCCATAAATCCCAGAAACAAGAACTTATAAAAGTACCACACGGCCTTTGTTCAGGGCCCAGTCTCTGGATGTGAATCCACTGAGTTTGGTGCTAGCAAATAAAGTCCTTCCTTTTTCACCATCCTGCTTGGTGTTAGTGTTTCCCTTGGCGGCTCCAGTCACATGACAAGATCAATGATTATATTTATGTTGACTATTTTAATGGATAGATTTGTAATTGGACTTATCAATTTATTTCTGTGTTCTTCAAGATACCTGCTCAATTTTATTATGTTTTCTATCTTCTTCTAACAACAACAACAAAAAAAAACCTCATTGCTATCGAGTCAATTCCAACTCATAGTGACCCCCTTTAGGTTTCCAAGGTGGTAAATCTTTACGGAAGTAGATTGCCCCGTCTTCCTTCCACAGAGTGACTGGTGGGTTTGAACCGCCTACCTTCTGATTAGCAGTCAAAATGCCCGAGGCACTACACCACCAGATCTTCGGGGTTATTGTTCTGGTTCCCTAGTGACACTCTGAGAGGAATATACCACAGATGGGATGGCCTTAACAAGCAGGAGTTTATTCTTACGATTTGGAGGCTTTAAGTCCAAGTTCAAAGTGCTAGGCTCTAGAGGCTGGGCGAAAGCCCCTCAACCTTGGGCTCTAGCTCTGCCTCTTGCTTCCAGCCCATTGAAGCTGGAGGCTTTTCTTCACTCAGCTTCTGGCTGCTGAGGCTGACAAGCCCAAGGTTGACAAGGAAAAAGGCACAGTCCCAGTGTTACCAAACCACAAGGCAGGCCATTCATTCAGGTCCATTGAAAGTCCTAAGGTTGGCAGAGCATGGCAGGCTGCTGAACGATGACATGGCTACGTGCAGGATTTAAGTGAGCCATAAGCTAGAGGCCATCCCCAAGGCTTCTCCTTATATATAAGAAGCAGACCACAACCCTAAGGCAGCTAGTCAGCTGCCCACAGTAGATTCCACCACGGAGTTGATTATTAGTCTCATCACGGGGAATACTACATCCAGCTGCCCAGCCACTCAACCAGGCCCAGCCAAGTTGACACACAAACTTAACTACCACAGTTATTGTTAAAATAATTCTACATAGTGCCCTTTTCTGTGGACATTGAATATTAATTTTCTCTTAGATTTCAACCTAGAATTTACGACATATTCTAAAAACTAATCACAGTGTCAGGGTATTTAATACCTTTAACCTTCACATTGGCAACATGAAGTCAATATCGTAACATGAATCTACTCACCTTCTATCTGGTATGTATTTAAGATATTTGTTGTTGTTGTTGTTATTTGCCATCGAGTCGGCCCTGACTCATAGCGACTCCTCCTTGGTTTTCCAAGGCAGTATCACTACGGAAGTAGGAATGCCCAACCTTCCTTCCGAGGAGTGCCTGGTGGGTTTTGAACTGCCAGCCTTCTGGTTAGCAGTCAAGTGCCTTAGGCACTATGCTACCAGAGCTCCTTTAAGATATTTAAACACATGAATTAAATATTAAAGATACATTACATTTGCCTTCTTGTATCCCATCTCAGTCACTACTCTCAAGGGTTATCACTACTGTAATATCTAACTGCACAGATCTTTTAAAATTCTTATGTATTTTATATAATTGATACTGTACAGCATGAAACCTTTTACTTGTTATTTAGAATTTCATATATTATTTTGACTTTATCTGTGCTTTCTGAGTATTGTTTTCTTTTAATTGTGGTAACTACTTGGATCACAAAACACTGGCCGTTTCAACCATCTTTACATGGACAGTTCAGTGACATTAAATGTGTTCATGTTAATCATGTCATTCAACCATCACCATGAACCAATCCCAGATGTTTCCATCTCCCTTAACAAAACCTCAGTGTCTCCTAAGTGTTGTGTTTTCCTTTCCCACTCCCTCCCAGTACCCCTGCTAACCACTAATAAACTTTGGTCTTTATATGCTTACCAATTCTAGGTGGTTCGTATAATTGGGATCATATAGTATCATACCAGCATGCAAGCCAGCACACAACAAATCGACAGATGAGTGGTGGAGTATAACACAGCATAAGATTATATATCCTAATATACTGTATATAGTTAATGTATGTCATTATATATAGCAACAGTTACATTCATTATTATATAACACGTATTATAAAATACCACTATATTATGTATGCATCCACTTTTCACTTACTGACTTTGCTAGATTCCAAATCCCAGGTCATTATGTGAAAATTGGCATTATGCAAAATGGAGGATGACCACAAAATGGAGCATGATTGTACCCTTAAATAACTGCCAAACTAAATCATTAAATCACTGCTGGACTACATTGTTACATAATTGCCAAACCACAGAGAACCATGGCTCAGTCAAACTGACACACAGCCTTAACTATCAAAGCCATGTTAACTCTGGCCTCATCCCTCCTCGTTCATTACCATCAGACATGTGTCGTTAATATACAAAAGAGCTGGATAGTAGGGTTTTTCTTACTAATGTCTTAAATGTGAAATATCAGATAATGAAACAGTAGGTAAGTGAGGAGTAGGTGTATATGTATAGTTTTTATGACCAGAAACAGGCAGTAAAACTGTTTGTAGAGAGCGTTGAAACCACAACGCCCCCCTGGAGGCAGGAAATTGACAGATGTGTTTTGCAGACTCAGAGTTAACTTTCTGACTGCACTTCGGGCCTCACCTGGCAGGGACTGAGCCGCGCTCTGGGGCTCGTCGGAAGCCCCCTAACGACCCTCTCGGGGCTCTCAAAGTAGACGGCGCCCACACTTTCTCGTCTTCCGTCACCC
>NW_006922281.1:613019-616212 GCF_000298275.1 Orycteropus afer afer | reverse complement strand
GTGTACAAATTGTTGACTGGGAACCTAAACTGTGTGAACCTTCACTGACAACACGATCAACTAGGATTTTCTCAAGAGCTCTTTCTCAGCACAGCACCTTGTAAAGCGTTACCTCCGGGCCCGTGAACTGGGAGCAGCCATCTCGGCACAGAGGGCCTGCAGGGCCGGAGCCTGGTTAGTGGGGAGGCAGCCGGTGGGTGCAGACGAGAGACTCAGCGTGAAGTGGGGACCGCCGCCATCCAACGTCCACGGAGACCGTGGCAACCCCGTGTGCTTGGCTGTGTCTGCTGCCACCAAAAGGCATTTAGATAGATAAAGAAACCGTTTGGGATATTTTTTGTGCTTTGGGATTTTTTCCTTTTGTTTGATGATTTCAAAAGAGCCTTCCTCATACTTACTAATGATCGGATTTGTCTAGAAGACTGGTTAGGACGGAAGACTCCTAGGCCCCTCCCCTGGAGGTCGAGCATGGGGTCACCACGAGTCGGGCCCCACTGTGAGTCAGGCTCTGTCCCAAGTGTATTAACTCAGTGACTCACCACCACGACCGTTGGAGGTGAGCACTACTGTCATATTATATATGAGGACACTGAGGCACAGAGAGGGTAAGCAGATGTGCAAGGTCACACAGCGAGTGAGAGGGAAGGCGGTAGTTCTAATCCAGGTGATCAGGCCTGGAGTCCATGCCCTTAAACATTACTCTACCCGACCTCACAGAGCTCGTGTGAGGAATGTGGAGTGTTTAGTCTCCTGGTAGTTCGTGCTGCCACACCCAGCGATGTATGTGTATCTCTACGTGATATTATACATATATACATACCTATACATATATATGTTGCCAGGTGCCATCGGGTCGGCTCCGACTCCTAGCAACCCAAGGAACAACAGAACGAAACACTGCCCCGACCTGCACCTGCCTCACGACCCTCACTAGACCCGAGCCCGTGTTGCGGCCACCGTGTCAGTCCATCTCCTTGCGGGCCTCGCCCTTTTCACTGACCCTCCACTTTACCGAGCATGACCTCCTTCTCCAGGGAATGGTCCCTGCCGACAACATGGCCAAAGTAGGTGAGATGAAGTCTGGCCATTCTCGCTTCTCTCTCTCTATATATATATGGGGGGGAGGAGTGGGGAGAGACAGAGAGAAAGGACCCTCAGACTATGGGGGCTTGGCATTACTAAGATGGCTGACTTCAGGCCTAAATTAAACTTCACTTTAAATGAAACTGTAGCCTGACCGAATTCCCTGCCTCTGCTGTTCTAAAGAGGAAACTCCGGTTCTTGTAGATTAACCCCCCATGGCGCAGGAAGTACAAAGGTCAGGATTTCTGCTCGTGTAAGGAATTGTTGAAACGTATTTGTCAAGGTTTGCACAGCTTCTCCTAGGAGAAAGCCTTTAGTCAAAATGAGGTTAGAAAACAGAATTGATAATGTGAAGTTAGAGACTAACGTTAGGTTAGAAATCCGTGGAAAGCAACGTCATCACTTAACAATGCCCCTAAAACTTTCTTTCCCTCCGTTCTGAAATCCCCACAGCCGTGAGCACTAAATCTTCGTTTACTCCGCCTGATGAAAACCTTGCTGTTCGCCTGGCAAGTAGGAAAGCTTTGGCATCCTGCCTGGATGCTAGCACGTCTTCCAGTTTCATGAGACCCTTTACCCTTCAGTAAAACTATTATGTCAATCTTCAAGGAAGCAAAGCCCAAACCACACCCACTTATTCGGACCCACAGCGCCCCTAGAGGACAGAGTGGAACTGCCCACAGGGTCTCCAAGGCTGTCAGTCTTCACAGAAGCAAAGCCCAAACCACACCCACTGCCTGGAGTCCATTCTGACCCACAGCGCCCCTAGCGGATAGAGTGGAACTGCTCCACAGGGTACACAAGGCTGTCAATCTTCACAGAAGCAAAGCCCAAACCACACCCACTGCCTGGAGTCCATTCTGACTCACAGCGCCCCTAGAGGACAGAGTGGAACTGCCCACAGGGTCTCCAAGGCTGTCAATCTTCACAGAAGCAAAGTCCAAACCACACCCACTGCCATGGAGTCCATTCTGACCCACAGCGCCCCTAGAGGACAGAGTGAGGTTTCCTAGGCTGTAATTTTTATGGGAGTAGATTGCCAGTCTTTTCTCCTGTGGAGCGTCTGGTGGGTTCAAACCACTGACCTTTTGGTTAGTAGCTGAGCACTTAACCACTGCACCCCTAGGGCTCCTTAGTACATACATGGGTTATAGATCCTCTATATTATGTTGTTGTTGTTAGATGTCATCATGTCATAAGGACTGTGAGGCTGGCAGGACCTCCATATCGTATGGTACATCTAATACATAAAATGTGTCATGGTCAGTTGCCATCGAGTTGATTCCAGCTCAGGACAACCCCATGTGTGTCAGAGTGGAACGATGTCCATAGGGTCTGCAGGGTTGTGTCCTTTCAGGAGTGGGTCACCAGGCCTTTCTTCTGCAGTGTCTCTGAGTGGGTTTAAATGCCAGCCTTTCAGCTGGTTGTTGACTGCTGAACCGCTTGCACTCCCCAGGGACTCCAATGCATCAAACACACATTACATATATATATATACACATATGTGTGCTAGGCATGGAGTCCCTGGGTGCTGCACATCGTTAGTGCACTTGGCTGCTAACCAAAGGGTTGGAGGTTGGAGTCCACCCAGAGGTGCCTGGCTATCTACTTCTGGAAAATCAGCCACTGCTAACCCCAGGAGCACAGTTCTCCTCTGATACATGGAGTCACCAGGATCTAGAGGTGACTCCATGGCAACTGGCTCTGGTTGGTTGAAGAGACCTGAACACTTATCTAAATGGGACACATCCCATGAGAGAAGTGATGCACCTCCACCTTTGAGGATTCCTGGATCCTGCCTATGAGCTAAAGCAGTGGTTCCCAACACGCCCTGAAGCCAACACCATCAGCCCTGCCCGGAACACGGTTCAAAGTGCAGACTGTCATGTCTTGAGAAGCAGGGAAAGTCTGGGAAATGGTCACAGCCCAGAGTAGCCCAAGGAGACAAGTCAGTTAAGTGCAATGTGGGGTCCTGAATGGTGTTTGGGAACAGAAGGACGTCTAGGTGAAGCTAAGGAAATCTGAACAGAGTGCAGACTTCAATGGACAATAACATACCCACATTATTAGTTCATCAGTTAAGTCTAATACACCACACCAGAGTCACTGT
>NW_006922281.1:605054-609924 GCF_000298275.1 Orycteropus afer afer | reverse complement strand
TGGTACTTGATGAATCCTGGTGAGTTTGTCTCACGGTCGTTGGTGAATCAACTTCATGTAACTCAGTTTGTGTCAGGAGTTCTTTTTTGTCCAAATGTGCAGCTCCTTTGTGAGGCTCTCCTTGGGATGTGGCATTGTTGTTGTCTAGTTTTCTCCTTTTGGAACGTCTCAGATTCTTCTGAGAATCTTCCCCGTTCTCACCTGGAGTAGAAACTACTCTCTCCACAGCAAGGCTGAATGGTGTCTCAGCATCCACATTTTCGATGGAAGTGCCTTCTTTGGGATTCTTTCCATCACTAGCCCCCACAGAATCTGCTAGAAGACAGGAATTAACACATGTCACTTCGTGTAGAGCATTTGCAATGATACCAAGCTCACTTGGCCAAACATTGAGATTGCTGGAGATTCTCCCATCAGCCTCACAAGTCTAAGAAATTGTAGGGACACTCTGGGAAGACAGTTATGGAGAAGACTGGGCATCCATCTGAGAGCCAAATTCCCTTATGATATGGTAATGCTTAATACCATGAAAAGGAAAATTCTGACAAAGTTAATTTTATCGAGCTTATTTGGTTTCAGGAAAGACTCATGTGTTGACAGAAGAGTCGGTGTTTTGGGGAGAAGTACAGAGAAATGCTGGAAATTTTTATAAGAAATAAAAGGCAGAGAGAGAGAGATAGAAAACACAAAACAAGTAGTTTTTCATATATCTTGATATACCATCGGATCATACAAGACCAGGACTTACAAGAAACATAAATATTTAAATGTACCTATTGAACATGTTCAACATATTCGTTCTGCTGTGCATAGGGTTGCTATGAGTCGGAAATGACTCGACGGCACTTAACAACAACAACAACAACAACATTGAACATGTGAATTCCTGTGATGTTGCAAATGGTTAAATGCTCTGGCTAACCAAAAGGTTGAGGTTCAAACCCACCCAGAGACATCAGAAGAAAGCCCTGGTGATAGGCTTTCCAAAAGTCACAGCTTTGAAAACCATATGCAGCGATTCTACTCTGCACATGTGGGAGGGCCATGAGTCAAGATGACTCAACAGTAACTAACCACAACAATGATTTTCAACAGGGTCTGTCTAATGTCAGATGAAAAGGTCTAGCAACACTCACCTGGAACAACAGAAGAAGAAGGAGAGTCGGAAATAGAAGAAGGATATGGAATGTGTGGCTAATTGCCTCCATGAACAACTGCCTCCTTTACAACAGAAGAACTGGATCAAAGATTCCATAGAAGGAACCTGAAAAAAGGGGGAAAATGCAGAACAGAATTTCAAATTCTCATGGACTCCAGACTTTGTGCAGCCATCGAGGGTGGATGAAACCCAGAAACGATTGAGATGATCTTTAACCCTAAACAAAAACACCCCCTGAAGTTCTTCTTAGAACTGAACAATAGTTCAGCTCAACTAGTGAAAAAAAGGTCTGCTTTGACCATTATGCTCTTTTAAGAATTGTCTATACGGGATCAGATTGGTAATAGCAATCAAATTGATTATGAGAAATATTGAATGAGAACCTTAGGGCTCAGTGAGTTTATGTTAACGAGGGACTCAGAAACAGGGGGTGAGATGGTTGCACAATGTGAAGAAGGTCATCAGTGGCACTGAGTTGTACGTGTAGAAACAGTTGATTGGTGGATGTTCTGCTGTACAGAACAACAGCAAAATAAAAATGTAAAGGAAAAAAGAAGTCTAGCAAGTAGATCAAAACATGTTTGCAAGTGGAAGGGACTGTGTACACCAAGTTAAGTGCCTTGGGTTGCAATGGCTAAGCATTTGACTACTAAGCAGAAGGTCAGTGGCTCTGCAGGAGAAAAGACCTGGCAGTCAACTCCTGTAAAGATGACAGCCTCGCAAACCCTGTGGGACAGTCCTACTCTGTCACTTGGGTGCCGAGTTGGAATCAATGCCATGTCACCCAATAACAATATCAATGAAATCACAGGAGACAAAAAATGCAAAAGGTGGGGGAATGGAGTGGAATTAGGCAAACCTCTTTAACTCCAGCAAGTCAAGAGAAAACATGACATATTCAACAAGACCCAGTCCTGCACCCAGCTGAGAAAAGGAGTTACTAGCTGTGCTTGGTCCCCAGTCTTCATACTCACCAAGGCCCTTCAGAAGTTGAGGCTCCTGGGCATCACATACTGCCGACCCTTCCCTGTCTTCCATCAGGTTCTCCTCTGTGTTCTGCTCGGGTCGCAGACTCGCCAGCTCACCACTTGCAGAAATGGTCTCTGGCAGAGGTTTCTGCACCTGAAAATGGACAACTGGTTTAATGCGGGGAAAGCTTCCCCTTCTTTTCTCATCTACGCATCTCCTTGATGTGAACCCACAACTGTCCTGATAACAGCATTGGGGCTGCACCCAGACATCCTACAGGCACCTCATCATCCCCAAGAAATGTTAATCCCTAATTTCCAAGTCTCTCTTTAATCAGTACCCCTCACATCTCTAAGTCCCAACCTTACAGTTTTCACTCTTCTATGTGGAATAGTTGATAAGGCATTTGGCTGCTAACCAGAACGTCAGCAGTTCAAACCCACCAGTTGCTCCAAGGAAGGAAGACGGGGCAATCTACCCCATAAATATTCACAGCCTCGGAAACCCAATGGGGTCAGAATCGACTCAATGGCACTGAGTGTGGCTTGGTTATAGTTTATATACTGAATAAGGAGCCCTGGTGGCACAGTGGTTGAGCACTCATCTGTTGACCAAAAGTCATCAGTTCAAACCCACTAGCTGCTCCTCAGGAGAAAAAAGACCTGATGTGTTCTTCTGTAAAGATTACAGCCTCAGAAACCCTACGGGTGTAGTTCTCTGTCCCACAGGGCTGCTATGAGTAGGAATCAACTCAGTGGCACCTACCAACACACCTGTACGTTCAAGACATCGATGGTGGTGGCAGTAGGTAGGAGAGCAAGTGGGTTTTCGTTCTCCCCAGTGCCTCTGAAATGTCTAGGAACACAGTGCATCCATGGTAGTCCCTGGGAAAATGGGGCTAACCCGGTGCTATGCCAAATCTCTCAATATTCTAGCAGCTTTGTCCACCATTGTCCCTTGTACTTTTTCCCACCTCTGCCCATGATTAATTGTTACATACTGACCTGATGTCTCCTGGATGTTTCATCAACCCCTGGAAAACTCTGGTGCTCTTGGCTGACAGTCCATCTGTCCTCTGGATGTACCTCACTTACACAGGCGTGTGGGTCCCTGGACAAGACACTCACATCATCCATGTCACTGGTCTCATATTCAGTCATCTGAACATCTGAGTTTTTCAGAAGAAATTCCTGTCCTTGTATACAGACTATGGACTGGAAGAAAAAAATCCAAGATCAGATTCCCTATAACAACTTGCATGTATTTGATCAAAGATTCCATAGAAGAATTCTGATCAAAAGAGGGGAAATGTAGAAAAGAATTTCAAACTCTCATGGAATTCAGATTTTCTGGAGCCATGAAGGCTTGAAAAACAACTTAATGAACCCCTGAAATATTGCCCTGAGATAATCTTTAAACCTTAAGCCAGCAATGTCCCCTGAAGTCTTCCTAAAGCCAAACAACAGTTCAGCTTGACTAGTAAAAAATGTCTGTCTTGAGTGTTATGCTTTTCAAAGCTCTATCTATATGGAATAAAATTGACAAGGGCAACTCAAAATAGATAGGAAACTTAGAGGGCAGGGAGTTTATGTTAATGGGGAGGAACAGCTTAGAGAAAGAAGATGAGAGTGGTTGTACGTGAGAAGAATGGAATCAATGTCTCTGAAGAAACTTGAATTGGGGTGTGTTTTTGCCATGTATATTCTCAAAACAAGAACAAATTAATTCTTGTTTTAAAAAAACCAGACCCTGCAGGTAGCTCTCTTATTCTGCTCCCTGTATGCCTCCTTTACTGGAATGGCTTATCTAAAATTTGTTCCTTCCTTACGTGTTGTGGTCCCTGGGTGGTGCAAAGGCTAACCAAGCACTTGGAAATTCAAGTCCATCCAGAAGCACCTCTGAAGAAAGGCCTGGCAGCCTCCTTCCATAAATAAATAAATAATAGCCATTGAAAAGCGTTTGGAGGGCAGTTCTATTCTGAAAAAATGGGGGATGGGTTTGCATGAGTCAGAATTGACACGACAGCAACTCTTTGCTGCATAAATCTGGTGATTACTTGAGTAAGTTAGCCTCAGACCCAAAGGGAAAATGTGGGGATAGCAACAGCCTGACTCATTGCTGTTGAGTCGATTCCGTACAGAGTAGAACTGACCCATAGGGCCTCCTAGGCTGTAATCTTTATGGAAGCAGATTGCCACATCTTTCTCCTGAGAAACCACTACACCACCAGGCCTCCATTTATAGGAATAATTTTGGTAAATCTAACTTTGTTTATGAATGCCACCTTGTTCTGGGACTCAAGGAGCTTCCTGTGACCATGAGCAATTCTGTGCCAGATTTGCCATTCCATCTATGGGACCAACCAAAGCTCCCAGGGTGGCACAAATAATTTGCACTTGATTAATAATCAAAAGGTTGGTGGTTCAAACCCACCCAGTGGTACCACGGAAGATAGGCCTGGAAATCTGCTTCCATAAAGTTTACAACCAGGAAAATCCTACGAAGTTCTACTATGTAAGCCACGGGGCCACCGTGAGTTGGAACTGACTTGATAGGAAACCACTAACAACAACCCATTTACTTTCCCCTCATTAGGACTTGGAGCCACCTTAAATTCAATCCTTTCCTTATCAGCCTCATAAAAAAAAAGAAGGTGGGGAGGTTTGCTGGTCCAATAGAGCCTGGTGTAACCACTGAGACTATGGCCCCTAGCTGCCCTTCAGGTCTGGAATTGAACCCACA
>NW_006922281.1:589511-604632 GCF_000298275.1 Orycteropus afer afer | reverse complement strand
ACTAAAACAGACTAGGAAGAAAGGCCTGATGATCTATTTCTGAAAATCAGCCAATGAAAACCCTATGGCTCATAATAGCATGTTGTCCAATCTGCAACTGATCATGGGAATGGCATAGGACGAGGCAGCATTTTGTTCCATTATGCACGGGATTGCTATGACTTGTAGCCAACTTGAGGGCAGCTGAAAACAACAACCAAGGGGGAAGCACAGGGAAGTAAAGTTGGCTAAGATCTCCCAGCTAGTCAGTAGCAAAGACAACTAGACAAAAGTTTCCTAACTCCTGCTAGACTATTTTTCCATCATCTATTCCCAAGCTACTTCTAAGTTATAATGTCAGTGCTTCTCAAACTATCTGTGGTTAAGAACCAAATTTTCAAATGTTTCAATCTGTTGAAGGTTGATACTGGTACACAGCTTAGGCCACTTGCAACTCATGCCAGTTTTTTTTTTTTTTTAATTAGGATTTGGGTGAAGATTTACAGAGTAAATTCACTTTTCATACAGCAGATGTGTCTCCAAACATTGCCAATATCCCCTGGGGTGAATATTGGCCCTGGTAAACATCCATTGACCTGGAATAAATCCCTCATGCCCTTTCTACTAAGGAACACTGGTGGCTCAGTGGTAAAGTGCAAAGGTCAGAGGTTCAAACCTACCAGGTGCTCCACGAGAAAAAGATGTAGCAGTCTGCTTCTGTAAAGCTTACAGCCTTGGAACCCCTATGGAGCTGTTCTACTCTGTCCTGAGGGGATGCTGGGAGTCAGACTAGACTCGAAGGCAAAGGGTTTGGTTGTTTGGTTTAGACCTTTCTAGCACAACCCCTCCTTCGGGCCCTCACCCCAGTTTCCCAGTTCCCACACCACGAAGGTCCCACTCACCCATGTCTTGGCTGCCCTGTTACTTCTCAGCATCTCCTCCAGGTCTTTGCAATTCTCCACTCCACTTTCCTTGACTAAGACCTGAAGGTCTGGTGGCATGGAGATCATGAACTGCTCCAACACCAGCTTGTCCAGAATCTGCTCCTTGGTGTGAAGGTCTGGCCTCAACCACAGGCGGCAGAGCTCACCAAGCCTCCTCAGATCCCTGACGGGGTTGGCCTCCCCTTCTGAGCACGTAAATGCTCTGAAGTGCACATGCCAGGTCTCGGGGCTGCAGTCTTTCTCTCCAGGATCAGTTCCTTGGGAAGACACAAATTGTGGAGGCTCTGATCCAGGGTTGGCACCAGGTTTTCCACGGTGCCATGAAGATGTCAAGTCTAAAGCCATATTTAATGGGGAATCTTCCAATATCACTGAGTGAGCTCTCCTAGACGCCATGAACTGAGACCTATCCGAAGGGTTGCTTCAGTTCCCTTCAGTAATAAGTTTGCAGCTTGCTTCCGAAGTCTGAAAACAAAACAAAACAGAAAAAGGATGAGCCAAAATAGTTTGACTTGACTTCTCTCTCTGCTTCCCTCTAAATTCCTCAGCCCAATACTAGGTACCATTCCCTCACTGATACTGTTTCTATTACAGTGGAAATCAATCCAGGTTATTCCTCTTCTAAGAAGCCCAGGTGATGCATTCGTTCAGCGCTTGGTTACTAACCAAAAGGCTGGCATTTGGAAGCCACCCAGGGCCTCTGCCAGAGAAGGACCTGGCACTCCACTTCCATAAAGACTACGGCCTTGGAAGAAACCCCATGGGCAGTTCAACTCTGATATATGGGGTCTCTATGAGTTGGAATCCACTTGATGGCAATGGGCTTAAGTTTTTTGTTTGTTTGTTTGTTTTGGTTATTCTTCTTGCAGGAGTCCATGGGTGATTAAGCACTGGGATACTAACCAAAAGTTTAAACCCATGCAGAGGCACCTGGGAAGAAAGGCCTGGTAATATATTTCCAGAAAGTTACAGCCTTGCAATTCCTGTGGGAAGACAGTTCTCATACAGATGGGGTCACCATGGACCAACCCAACCAAAGGCGGGAGAAAAACTACAGCCTTGCAGCACCTGTGGAAGAAAATTGTACTCACACAGATGGGGTCACCATGGACCAACCCAACTAAAGGTGGGAGAAAATTCCTGTGGAAGACAGTTCTACTCACACTTATGGGGTCACCATGGACCAACCTAACCAAAGGTGAGAGAAAAACTCCATGAGGGTGCAAATGGGGAAAGGATGGAGGTGTGAGTCTGCCCAGAGGTGCCTCGAAAGAAAGGCCTATAGACCTGCTTCTGAAAGATGACAGCCATGAAAACCCCACGGAGCAGTTCTACTCTGACACACACAAGGCCACTTAAAAGGGAGTTGACTGAATGGCAACTGGTTACTGGTTATTATCATTGCAATGTGCATATTTTACTACACCCACCACATCTTTCTGTTGATAGATGCTGTTGATTTAATTCTGACTCCTAGCGACCCCTGTGACAGAGCAGGACCGTAACCCTTGCTCTGTGATCCTGGTGAAAGTAGATTGCCAGGTCTTTCTCCCCAGGAGCTGACTGTTGGGTTTGAGCCGCCAACTTTTGGGTTAGCAGCTGAGCACTTAACTGGTGTGTCACCAGGGCTCCTCATTTAAAGATAATAAGATGCTTAATCTCATCTCACAGAGGAGACAGATGGCCACAATCACCTCGAGACTGGCCTCAAACCTACCAGCAACCGTGAAGATGGTGCAGCCCTGGGCGACATATTGTTCCATTACAAATGAGCTCACCATCAGTCGGAAAAACTCGGCGGCAACTGATGAGAGCAAGCAGTTTGACTGTCCTAAGGACCCTGGACTCTGCCTCCTGAACATGCAGCACTCCCTTTTGCAAACTGAGACAACATTTTTCTTAGTGTTAAATTAAATAACACAATGTACACGTTGCTGTCAGATGCCCAAGAGTCGGCTCCGACCACAGCAACCCAAACTGCAACAGAACAGACACTGCCCAGTCCTGTGCCATTCTCACAACTGCCGTTGTGCTTGAGCATTGCTGACCGCTGGGTCAGGCCATCTCACCGTCTCCCTCTTCCTCGCTGACCCTCTCCTTTACCGACGTATACACTTCATATGAAGCTCCTAGATGTGTTTTAAGAAAAAGTGCCGCATTGCACGACTCTATATATGATTCTTTATGTTTGAAATTCTTCATTAAAAAATATTAAGCTACATATTGAAAAGCAAGACAGGGCAATCTCCTTCCATAAAGATTCACCACCTTGGAAACCCAACAGGGGTCTCTATGAGTCGGAGTTGACTTGATGGCAGTGAGCTTGTTTTTTTGCTTATGTTGAAAATCACTTTTTTCCAAAACTCTTTGTAACATCTACAATCAGAACTGTCAGGAAGAAAACTAAAGAGACTGCTACAAAATAGGCCATCATTGAAAACCAAACCCAACCCCCTGCCATCAAGTCGATTCCAACTCATAGCAATCCCCACTGGGTTTCCGAGGTGGTAAATCTCTATGGAAGTAGAGTGACCCATCTTCCTTGCACAGAGTGGCTGGTGGGTTTGAACTGCCAACCTTCTGACATTAGGCACTGTACCACCAGAGCTCCTTAGGTCATCATTACAACACCTAAAGTAAAAATGGTTTTTAATTTACTCCCAAAAAAAGAACAAATGTCAGTTACTGTCTCTCCTTTGCAAGACAAGATAGAGTGCAAAGCTATGTTAGACACAATCATGCGGAAAGACACAATCATGCAGAAAGCATTTAGAACCTCAGAACCCCATCAGGTGGGAGCATCAGGAAATTTAAACCTTAGAAGTTCTCCCAGCCCGGATGGTGCAACGGTTACATGCTTGGCTGCTAGCTCAAATTTTCGCAGTTCAAACCCACCAGTTTCTCTGAGACAGAAAGATAAGGCAGTCTTAGAAAACCAACTTTCTCTGTAAACTTTCACCCAAGTCACAGTAAAAAGTTTTAAAAAAAGATGTGGCAGTCTGGGTCTGTAAAGATTTATAGTATTGGAAACCCTAGGGGTAGTTCTACTCTTTCAGCCTTAGGCTGGGTTCTCTGGAAAAGTAAAACCAGTGAAGCTGAGAGAGAGATTTATCCCAAGGGAATGGTTCGCACAATTGTAGAGGCTGGCAAGCCCCAAGCCCGTGGGTCAGAGTCAGGCTGGTGGCTTCTCCTGACTCATGTAGTAGCTTCAGGGACTGATGAACCCAAGATCGCAGGTCAGATGGCAGGCTGCTGACTCATGGGCTGTGGAGGCTGATGAATTCAAGATTGGCAGCTAAGATGGCAGGCCACTGGGTCAAGTCCAAACAAACAGGTGAGGAGGAGCTAGGTGCAGGATCCAGAGCAAGCAGAAAGCCAGAGAGCTTTGCCAGGATGTCTCTGTGCACAGGAAGCAGGCCACACCCCTGAGGAAACTCCCGGTCAGCTAGCTGGGCGCTCATAGCAGATCGCATCATGGAGGTAATTACATTTTATCAGATCTCATCATGGGGATGACTACATCAGCTGCCAAGCCACAGAGAATCATATGCAACCTTCACCCTCAAACTCCTGTAAGCCCACTGTTTGTTATGTGCCGTCAAGTCGGACCCGACTCCCAGCGACCCCTGGTTTCCGAGGCAGTTATCACTACGATTGCCCCATCTTCCTTCTGAGGAGTTGCTGGTGGGTTTGAATCGCCAGCCCTCTGGTTAGCAGTCCAGTGCCTTAGGCACTACGCTACCAGAGCTCCCATAAGCCCATTGAGTCAAAAACAGGTCTGGCTTCACAAAATCATTAAAAAAAAAAAAAATGATCAGGGTTATTGGCCTGACAGGGACTGGTGAAATCCTCAAGACTATGGCCCTAGCCACCTTTCAGGCCTGGAATTGAACTCACTCCTGTGGCTTCCAGACAAGCATAGTAGGTGAACAATTACACCAGGTCGATACACTCCATAGAACAGTCCATCACGGGAGATCAGAAAGGCAGCATTTGCACAGAGAGATGGCTCAGAGGGCAGGAGGAACCACCTATGCATTAAAGGGGCCCTGGTGGCACAACAGCTAAGCACTCGGCTGCTAGCTGGAAGGCTGGCTGCTCAGACCCACCCAGTGGCTCTACTGGAGGAAGGCCTGGTAGCCGGCTCCTATAAAGAGTAGAAAAAACAAAACAGAAACACGTTGCTATAGAGTCCATTCATAGCAGCCCTATAAGACAGAGTAGAACTGTCCCATGGAGTCTCTAAGGCTGCAATCTTTATGGGCACCGACTACATCTTTCTTCCTACCAGCAGCTAGTGGACTCCAACTGCCAAGCGCTTGGTTGATAATGGCCTACGGAGACTCTGGAGCAGCTCTACCCAGTCACAAGCGTCGTCCTGAGTCAGAAGGGACTAGACGGGACAGCAATAACAATCCATCAAGCAGTCACTCCCCCCTCCTTTCTCCCCCTCCCTGCCCCCAGCCCCTGGAAACCACTAATCCAATTTCTGTCTCTCTGGATTTACCTGGTCTTAATCTCATCACAGAAAAGGGATTTCAAATCCAAAGTGCTTTTTTGTCAGGAAGCAAGATTTTCTTTAGAAAGTTTTACCATGCTGGGTAAAGTGGAGGGTCAGAGAAAAAGGGAAGACCCTTAAGGAGGCAGATTGACACAAAGGCTGCAATGACAGACTCAAGCACAGCAAGGATTGTGAGGACGGTGTGGGACCGGGCAGGGTCTCATTCTGCTGCACAAGAGATCACCGTGAGCTGGGGCCGACCCAGCAGCACGTAACACCAACAATCTTTACAAAAGCAGACTGCCAGCTGCTGGATTCAAACCGCCCACCTTTGGGTTAGCAGCCAAGCGTTTTAACCACACACTGCAGCACCAAGACGCCTATCTAGCCAAAAACGTCAATAGTATCAAGGTTGAGTGATCCTGGTTTAAAGTATGACCAAACCATGAGAGTGTTAACATCGTACCCATTTCACAGACGAGACCTTGGGGCACAAGAGAGAACCATTGTTTCAGAAGGTCTCAGAGCTAGTACATTGTGACTGTCAACCCAAATATTTCTGAAGTCAACCTCCACCCACCCTCATTTCTAAATACCCTTAGAGACCCACACCCATAACTTACCTCCTTTCAGTCTTGTGTCCTCCAAGCCCCAGAGTCTGGGATCGGATCTCAAGCCTGCCTTGAGCTGAAACGCCTCTACTTATATAGGGGCCGGAGAAACTTCCTGTTCCCCATCAGCCCAGTGATTGGCTTCAACGCTTGATTGAATTTCCCATTGAAATGTCACTAACAGAAAATTGACTTATTAAATAGACATACGCAGGCCAGAAGTCTGAATCTGTCCATTGCCTTCATGTAGAGTCTGACTCACAGCAACCCTCTACAAAAACAAACAAACAAAAACTCACTGCCATCGAATTGATTCCAATTCATAGTGACCCCCCTGTGGGTTTCCAAGGTGGTAAATCTTTATGGAAGTAGATTGCCCCACCTTCCTTCCGCGGAGCAGCTGATGGGTTTGAACCACCAGCCTTCTGATTAGCAAATACTTTAGGCACCCACCTCCACAGTTCCTTAGCAACCCTATGTTGTTGTTGTTGTTGTTGTTGTTGTGCCTTAGAGCCGGACCCGACTCATAGCGACCCCTCCTTGGGTTTCCGAGGCAGTATCACTACGAAAGTAGATTGCCCCATCAGCAACCCTATAGCACAGAGTAAAATAGCCCATGGGGTTTCCAACGCTGTAATCTTCACTGAAAGGAAGCTTGGAAAGATTAAACCAAAAAACAAGCCCGCTGCATTGAGTCAAATCCGACTCACAGTGACCCTATATTGGAAAGATCACTGTTGTTACTAGGTGCCCTCAGGTTGGCTACGACTCACAGCAACCCCATGTACAACAGAACGAAACACTACCCGTCTCGCACCATGTTCACAATCCTGGCTGTGCTTAAACCCATCATTGCAATCAGTGTGTCACTGCATCTCATTGAGGGTCTTCCCCTTTTTGAGTGGTCTTCTACAACTCATCTGTCACTTTGTCACACTGTGGGGCCTGTGTGTTGCTGTGCGGCTGGAGGTTATGTCCCCCGTATCTCAAATACCAGCAGAATGACCCATGGCAGACAGGTTTCCAGTGGAGTTTCCAGACTAAGACAGACTGGGAAGAAGGCCCAAGGTCGGGCTGGACCACGTAATTCCAGGCCTTGTAGACTGACTGCTAAGCAGCCCTAGTTGTGCAGCGTTAAGCACTTGGATGCTAGGTGAAACTTTGGTGGTTTGAAGCCCTGGTCACCTCGCAGAAGAAAGATGTGGCAGTCTGCTTCCATAAAGATTATACCCTAGGGGGCCAGTTCTACCCTTCCTGTAGGGCCGCTATGAGTCAGAATCCATTCCATGGCAAGGGGTAACGGGACAATGCTAACAGGTCAGTGCTTGACTGGTCACCAAAAAGTTGGCAGTTTGCACTTGGAAAGGGATCGAAATTGGAGATCCTGGATAGAGTGGAAGGAAAAATGTGGAACAAAATTCAAAAACACAAAAATGACCAGAATTACTAGTCGTACAGAGACTGGGACCCCAGGCTGTCAATCGGCCCTGGAACTAGACTCATGGATTAGCTCTCAGCCAAACAGTAGAAAGGCCTACAACCAGAACACCTACCCCAGGGAGACGCACCCCTTAGGTCAATCGGCCGTGAGGCATCAGAGGGCAGCATTCACACAGGGAAAGCAGGACAGAAAGCAGAGATAGGAAGGGCACAGGCAGGGGCTGGCACAGGCAGGGGGTGAGAGGAGAGTTCTTTAGCGTTGGGGACTGCAATGTGCATGAAGTGTTGAGAGTAAAAGGAACTTGCTTTGTAAATTTGCACCCAAAACACAATAAAATTTTTAAAAAATGGTCAGCAGTTGATTTCTTTGAAGAGACACTTGGTGACCTGCTTCCAAAATACCAGCCACTGAAAACCCCATGAGGCACAGCTCCACTCTACCACACGTGAGATCTCCATGAGACGTCCAGCGGCGGCTGGCTGGGGTTCTAGGCTTAGATTATTAAGTGTTCAGAAACTTTCTGAGTACAATTGGAAGCCCCTTGAAGCGTTTCTCCAGGACCGTGACAGACTCAATTTGCATGAAAATTGTTTAAATGGTCCACACTTGAGTCCTAGGAAGCTTCTCTTCACCATTTCGCCCACCCTTTCCTCCTTTTCCCTTTCTGGAATTCTGTGATCTAGACTTTAATTGGTTCTTCTCTATTTGTTGTGGACACTCTGGTAGCATAGTACCTAAGGCACTTGACTGCTAACCAGAAGGCTGGTGGGTTTGAACCACAAGCCACTCCTTGGAAGGAAGGTTGATCAATCTACTTCCATAGTGATACTGCCTCAGAAACCCAAGGGTTGCTATAAGTCGGGTTTGACTCAATGGCAAATAACAGCAACAACTATCTGTTGTACCATACACCCCGCCTTTGTTTTAGCTGCAATACCTTGTCCTTAATAGTTCAACTTGCACTCATTTTTACAACTTTTCTTCTTCCTGCATCTTGCTAATTTCCTTTCTTATTTTCATCATGTTTATTTACATTCCAATACTGTCTCATAAAGTATGTGTCATCCAGAGACAATGAATCCAAAAAGAAAACTATTGTTTTGTTTTCTTTTTGAATTTGTTGTCTCTGGTGAAGAGAAAAATTTTAATCACAGATACTTTTGATTTTAAGTTTTTTCTTACCCATGAAACCAAATATTAACTGTAAAGAAAAAAAATCCTGACCAAAAATGAATCCTGCCAGTGGTCTTTTTCCACCCAAAGGTTCTAATGTTTCCTTTCCAGCTGGAAGCCAGACTTACTTAATTTAAATCTGAGAAGATATTGTGGCTGTGGGGCAGGGGGATGGTCAGAGAACACTTCATGATAGGATTTCTCTTGATCTTAGTAAAAGCAGGGGGGAGGGTTGCCGAGGCAGTATCACTAAGGAAGTAGGTTGCCCAACCTTCCTCCCAAGGAGTGGCCGGTGGGTTTGAACCACCAGTCTTCTGGTTAGCAGTCAAGTGCCTTAATGCTACCAGAGCTCCTAGTTAGTGGCTGATCTGTCCCCCTCTTTAACTTCATTGTAAGAGCCCTGCCAATCTGAGTGCTCGCCTTTAATCCTATGAAGCTTCTCTTCACTCCCTCTTTAAATCATATGCTTTCTCTTAGATTCAGAAGGTCTCCCTATATGCATATAGACTAATATGGAATAATTGCTCAGAATGAAGCTTATGCTTCAATTCCTTTGAGTTTTGATTATTTTCAACATCTCCTAACACACGGAGTCACCCTAGAGAGCTGACTCTAGGGCAATAGGTTTGCTTTTCATTTGGTTTTATTTGGCCTGTGAGCTCACATACTTCAGGACAGAAGTTCTCAATCTAGGATGATTTTGACGCCAAGGGGCATTTGATAATGTCTGGAGATAAACTGTTGTTGTAGGTGCCATCTACATGGCTCCAACTCAGTGATCCTGTGGTGGTTAAGTTTGTGTGTCAACTTTGCTGGGTCTGGTTGAGTGGCTGGGCAGTTGGATGTAGTATTCCCCATGATGAGACTGGTAATCAACTCCATGGTGGAATCTACTGTGATCAGCTGAGTAGCTGCCTTAGGGCTGTGGTCCGCTTCCTGTATATAAGAGGAAGCCTTGGGGGATGGTCTCTAGCCTATGGCACGCTTGAACCCTGCTTGTAGCCGTGTCATTGTTCAGCACCCTGCCATGCTCTGCTGACCTTGGGACTTTCAATGGACTTGAATTAATGGTCTGCCATGTGGTTTGGTAACATCGGGACTGTGCCTTTTTACTTGTCAACCTTGGGCTTGTCAGCCTCAGCAGCCAGCAGCTGTCTGAGCGAAGAAAAGCCTCTAGCTCCAGTGGGCCGGGAGCAGGAGGCAGAGCTGAAGCCCAGGGTTGAGGGGCTTTCACCCAGCACCTAGAGCCTGGCACTTTGAACTCGGACTTGAAGTCTCCAAACTGTAAGAGAGTAAACTCCTGTTTGTTAAGGCCGTCCCACTAGTGGCATATTCCTGTCAGAGCAGCACTGGGAACCTGAACAGATCCCCTGCCCGACAGAAGGAAACACTGTCTGGTCCTGCCCCGTCCTCACAGTCGTTGCCGTGTTCGAGCCCTCACTGCAGCCGCTGTGTCAGTCAGTCTCCCGGAGGATCTTCCTCTTTTTGCACCGACCCCTATTTACCCAGCATGACGTCCCGCTCCAGGGACTGGTCCCTCCTGATAACATGTCCAAGGTGCCTGAGACGAAACTCCATCATCCTCACTTCGAAGGAGCATTCCGGCTATATTCCTTCCGAGACAGATTTGTTCGTTCTGCTGGTAGGCTGTGGTATCTTCTTTGCCAACACCATGATTCAAATCCATCAGACTAGGCTAGCGGAGGCTTTCCTCTTGGCATCTAGTGAGTAGACTCCAGGGACACTGCTAAACGTTCTACAATGCAGAGGACAGTCCCACAACAAAAAATGAAAGAGAAAAAAAAAAAAAAAAAAAAAAAACACCTCGCTGCCCTCAAGTTAGGAGCTCTGGTAGCATAGTGGCTAAAGCACTTGACTGCTAACCAGAAGGCTGGCGGTTCAAACCCACCAGCCACTCCTCGGAAGGAAGGTTGGGCAATCCTACTTCCGTAGCGATACTGCCTCAGAAACCCAAGGAGGGGTCGCTATGAGTCGGGGCCGACTCGACGGCACATAACAACAGCCTTCAAGTTGATTCTGACTCATAGCGACCCTCATTTGGTTTCCCAGGCTGTGGACCGCCGAACCCTCCTTCTGCAGGGCAGCTGGTGGATTTAGAGCTGCTGACTTTCAGGTTAGCAGCCAAATGCCTTATCCACTATGCCACTAGAGGTCCTTCAACAAAGAATCATCCAACCCCAAACCACAATCGTGTGGAGGCACACAAACCCTGGATTGGGGTATCAACTGCAGGTGATAAACCTGATAAAGTGTATGGGCCTAAAAACCCTCAGGAGGTGGCCAACCTGCAGTTACTGACGACCTTATTAGGGTTATTTGCTTAGAGCAGTGCCCCCTGGTGGAAGCATGTTATATGGCTTTCTGTAGATGGGCTTCTGTGTGTGACTTGGAATGCAAAGTTGCCACTTTTTCAAATGCATTGACAGGTTTTCTAAAGGCATTTGCTCTTTTCATTACTTCTGCCAGTCATCTGAAATTATGATGTGAAAGCAGTGATGTTAAAGCTATTTTAGACCTTTTCCAAAGGGAAATGTGCTCAGGTGTGTTCCATCAGCAACCAACCAATTCCGCCACCAGGGCCCCTCTCAGGTGTGTAAAACCTGTTGCCATCTAGTTGATCTCGACTCAGACCACTCCTACAGGATGGAGTAGAACTGCCCCAGAGGGTTTGCAAGGCTGTCATCCTTATGAAAGCAGACTGCCACATCTTTCTCCTTTAGGGTGGTTGGTGGACTCAAGCTGCCAACCTTTTGGTTACCAGCCAAGCATTTAACAATTGTGCCACTAGGGCTCCCTCTCAAGTGTATACCAAACCAACCAACCCCATGGCCATCCAGTCGATTCCAACTCATAGCGACCCCTCCTTGGGCATCTCTACGAAAGCAGATTTCCCCATCTTCCTTCCACGGAGTGGCTGGTGGGTCTGAACCACTAACCTTCTGGTTAGCAGTCAAGTGCCTTAGGCACTACACTACCAGAGCTCCTTCCCCAGGTGTATAGGGAGGTACTATTCTAATCTTTCATCTAATTGATTAAAAAAAAAAAAAATCTGCAGACCAGTTTTGCCGTCTACTGTCATAGTCATTCCTGCCACCATTCTTTAAGCAGTAACAAAACACCTACACTGTTTATTATTTACAGCTAGAACCCACACAGTTTCTCTTTTAATGGAAAGCTCACTTTTTGTTCCTTGAATGTTTTGACTAGTATTTATTATTGGTTCGCACTTAAAACTGATTGGAACTTTAAGCTGATCTTAGAACGCTTACCTCTGTACTTTAAGGATGTATAAGAAGGCATTTAAAAATTCATCTGCAGGATTAAACCAAGCGTATTACAAGTAAAACGCCATGTGTCAAATGCTCTCCCGTGAGTATGTATAAAGTTCCTGGTATTTTTTTAATGTCATCGTGTTGCAGTCATTTAGCTCCTTTGCTTAGTTGATAAAACATGTCTTCTATTAGAAGGGGTCTTGGAGCAGAGTTGGGGAAAGAGCCCAAACCACATGAAGATCAGTCAGGAGCAGAATCTCAGAAGACACAGGACCCTACTCCAGAGCCAACAGAGAGAACACCTGCCCCTAGAACCAGTAACCTGAATCCAGACTCGGGCTTCTGGCCTCCTGAACTGCCATCTGTACTCACTGCCCGATCATTTCAGGAAACGGCAGCACCCAGACCTCACACTGGCACACTTCACCCGAGGGCCCAGTGATCCCATTTTAGCCCACTTTTCAAGGCTACGGTTACCTTCTGGGCCATTACTGAAAATGTCTGTTTTGTACCAGCTTCTGAGTACACAGAGAAAGAAGCCCTGAAGCCCCAGCCCCTGCTGGTGAGACAAGAGGCCAGAGCAGAGGAAACCCTCAAGACGGTTCAGTACAATAGCCCCAAAATGGACCCAACCATAGCAATGATCACAAACATGGTGCAGGACGGGCGATCCTTCCACTGTTACACACAATAGTCACCCATGAGCTCAGTAACTAACAGCACCAGCACCGTGAAGCTAATCAGCTACCGGCTGTGCTGAAGTCAGCCTAGAAGATCCACATTGAGATCGTGGAGGGATGATCCAGACACGTGGCCCAGCCTAAGATGTCTGCAGACATCTTCCCAATTTTCTGACTACTAGCATTAGATTAGGAAGACACCATGTGGGGGACTGATGCACATGGCCGTGTGGGGTACTTGTACTCAGTAATGAATATGAACAAAATATTGACAAAAGCATGAAATCATCACTCCTGTTTAAAATAACTGTTTGGCACCTCTACTTGGACTTTCCTGATACGCCTAATTGAGATGAGTATCAGGACACCTATACGACATGATTTTCATCATAGCCAGTCTCATTGAAGAGTTGGTTAGAACCTCAGAGCCTCTCCCCTTGGAGTTCCTGGAGACCAGGACCCCAGTCTTGTTCATCTTTTTTTCTCATATGACCCAGTACACTGAGGGCATACAATCTATGTGCACTTAATTAAAATGAATTGAATTGGGGGGGGGAGTGGTCTTGACTTCAACACCCAAACACTGAAAATCATGCCAAATGTTCCCACAGATAAGTTTGTGCAGACATACTCTTATAAGCTGTTTCTCACTCACTACCCTGATGTTCTAAATAAATCATGAGTGACCACCATTATTATTTGTGTAATTATTTAAAATTGTCTTCAGAAGAAACTATAAACGTAAGCTAATCTAGTTGCCAAGTTGGAATTCATGACTTTACCACCTATGCAATGATTAAAGCTGCCAAGTTTGTGGTCATGGAAGAAATATTAGTGTATCTTCCCTGTGGAACCACGGCCTCTGGATGGCCTCTAAGGAGCCTAACATGGAGCCCCATACACAGGAGACCCTCCACGGGGGGTGGCTGAAGGCACCCGTGAGTGGACGAGAACGAGTGAACTAGTGAGCTCAGTCCTCCTGTGTCCTCTTCTCTCATCATGGACCAAGTCTGGATGGTCAGACCTCAGTCCACCTGTGTTTCTCTTCTCCCTGGTACCTGTGAGATGAAACCACCACCTTTGGGTCAGAACAATACCATTCTCAGAGCTAGTTTCTCAAAGGTCTGCATTTTAACACCTTTCCCCACCCTCCACACACCCCCTTTGCTATTTCTAATACCAGTGGATTAGGTAATCTCTAGCAGCTCAAAGTCAATTTAGGGTTGAGTGAACTCAATCCCGTTGCATGAAATAAAGATGTTCTGAGTTAGAACAATGTTTGGTTAGAATGGTTACAGTATGACCTTCCAAGACTTGTCCATGTTGATTGGCACATCATGTCAACTGTGGAGGACCTCTTCTGCTCTCTCTGTGGGCATCCTTGAGCCATGGCAGTGTGAGGTACAGGAAGGGCCCACCGAGCAGGAAGATTCTAAGAACCAAAGCAATGAAATCACCTTAAAAACAGCTGTGTGCAACAAAACACTACACGGTCCTGGCCCACGCCCATGGTGGGCGGGGCTTGCACCGTCATCATCCACAGGGTTTTCATTGGCTGATGTTTCGGAACTAGATTGCCAGCTCCTTCTTGCTGGTTCATCCTAGGCTGTAAGTGCTGATGACACCTGTTCAGCATCAGAGCAGCACTCAAGCCTCCACTGACAGACAAGTGGTGACTGCAGGCGGTGCGCTGGCTGGGGACCGAGCCTGGGTGTCCTGCACGTATGTGCCGTCGAGTCGGACCTGACTCACAGTGACCCCTCCTTGGGTTTCCGAGGCAGTATTATTACGGAAGTAGATTGCCCCATCTTCCTTCCGAGGAGTGAGTGGGTTTCCTGCATACAAAGCAAAAACTCTGCTGAGCCACCACTCACCCTCAAAAACAAGGTGAACATTATGTATTCTGGAATTGTAGCCAGTACCCTGGAAGCCTATGCAGGATGGATCCCTGGCCTGTATCTATAAACTCTTCTAGGGAAATCCAGAAATTATCTGGGATGGAAAGCACCCAAGTCCTGTGACCCATTTGACTCTGGGTGATGGGCTAGTTAGCTCCCTTCCCTTCCACATGGAAAAGACAGTAAACAATGAATTCACAGCAGACTTTGAGAAATGGGGCATCCCCCAGGCTCTTCCCAACCTCTACTGCATTCACCAGCTCTTTCTCCCCCATCATACTCAAGGTTGTGGGGGATAAAATTCTAGGAAATTTTCCCAAAGCCAAAGCAAACCACTGCCATCAAGTCACAGCAACCCTAGAGGACAGAGTAGAACTGGTCCACAGCCATTTCCAAGGCTGTCAATCTTTACAGAAGGAAAGCCCAAACCAACCCATTGCCATGGATTCTGACTCACAGCACCCCTAGAGGACAGAATGGAACTGCTATATAGTTTCCAAGGCTGTCATCTTTATGAAAGACTGCTTCATCTTTCCCCTGTGGACAGCTGGCAGGTTTCAACCACCGACCTTTTGGTTAGCAGCCAAATGTTTTAACCACC